>NW_014333166.1:377151-543623 GCF_000341935.2 Cephus cinctus | reverse complement strand
GTAGATACCCTAAGGGGGCTCAAGGCCCCCGTCGGGTTACCCATAAGGTCCTGTTGCGGCCACAACTTGGGCCACCAACCACTGAGCAAGCTCAGCGGATGAGGCGGAAGGGCAACCCCCGACACCATGGTCTTAAGTCTAGCTGCACTAACAGGGTGACTACTCTTATATGACTACTTGAATTAATATGCACGACCCGACTAAAGGAATAGGGAAAGTAAGACAAATACAATTGAAAGTAAGAAGGAACAAAGCGAAACGAGAAGAAAGAAATGAAGATAGAAATAAAGAAGTGGGAAGTAGAAAAGTAAAGAATAGAGTTATAAAAGTGGAGAAGAAATGAGGAAAGAGATAAATAAGAAAGTAAAGAATGAAAGATAAAGAAATAAGGAAGTAAAGAAGAAATAACTATAATAATGGAAGAAGGTTGCAAATGGATATGGGGGGTGGTTCCAAGAGACCAGTATAGGAGACCGGCTCCAGGAAGAATGAGCGCTCGGAGTGCGGGCACTGCCTCGAGCGCTCCCCCCACTCTTCGCCATCTCCACTCGACGAGTCCTGCCGCGACGAATTTGCGCGCACACAATTTTGGGCAACTTCACAATTTTGGTTAATATTTTACTTTATTGATTTAATTAATTATTTTAATGTTACAAACACTTAATTTATTAATAGTTCAATTTGAATGTAATTTATTTTCGATATTCTACAATTTCAATTCAAATTTTATCTGCTCCGTATATTCTGCGAGATTTTTATTTAGCTTCAATTTTATATTTTGAATAAATTTTGAAAGTAAATCAAGATCCAATAATATTTAGTAAAAATTGAGGTGCTACACGGGTGTCAAGTTGGCACTTTCTTCAAAATGTCTTAAAAATATTTCAACAATAAGCTTTTTCAATAATTCTTTAGAAGTTCTATAGTTCCCGGTCTTGTTCTAAGAGTTGCTCTGGGAACCAACGGTGAGTAGCGGAGAACCTCTGCCCGCCAAGCTACGCGTTCGTGTTCACGTTTAGCTCGACTACGACGGGATTTGCATTGTCGACGGAGGCGATGATCACAGAATCCTACTTCCAGACTTGCCGCTACGATTTAGCGGCATGATTTTGGTATCGCCTGAAACCGGAGCGTTGTGTATCTCCCTGCTCATCTCTGACTATATAAATACTGGAACAAGCAGTGATAATATGTTTCATGTATGATAAGGTTCTGGAATCCCAGCGTGGACAAGAACCAATAGGCAAATGTAGAAAATTATTTTACTTTGTTTCTATATTACGACTAGGTTATTATTTATAATTTTATAGAAAACATAGGTATAAATGGTAATTTAAAATTGAGTCGAAGATATTACCTTTCTAAAATTTTATATTTAACTATTTTTCACGTAAGAGTATTGATTATTTCCGATCAAGCTCATAGTATTGGACTAAAAATATTCTGAATATACTTATTCACATAAATTTTGCGTAATTGGCATGGATACTGCTTTTTTAAATTCTATTTGTAATAAGGAACCCTTTGACCTGAAAATTCCGACTATTTATAAATTCTGGGACCTAGTATACGTATGTGTAATTTAAAGTCGTGAGACCTGCGCCGAAGAGGGACTAACTGAACGATTATTTGCGTGCACCAAAGTGTTAATTATTTTTGATCAATGACCCCTTTTTATTTTTAGTCTTACATCTATGCTTCTCTTCGCTGCAGTAATTTAATATAATTAGAGATTAGTATGGTAAGTATTTTTAATCAACCTTAACACATGCCTTCTACAGTGTATAGGTTAAGTAAAATACTGAAATTATTAACTTTGAACTTATCTTATTGATATATAAAATAAAAAGATGTTTCCTTTCAGGCCCTCTTGGGTGCACAATTGGTCATCACACTGATTATGGTCAGTGTCATTCAGAAATTGGGTTCTCATTATTCATTTGCACAATGGATTCTATGTTCAACTGGGTATGTATGCTGATATTAAAGAAGTTTGTTGTCAATTATCCGCCTTTTTATTGAACAAAAACCATTTTTTTTGTATGCTAAAATATTGCATTAAAACACTATACCTTGCTATATTGAGTTATTATTATATTATCCTGATAACCTTCCTATCTTCCAAAGTTATTTAACTCATTCGGAGTGCTTTTTTCTGCAATTAACCACAAGTATAATTTTTTTAATAAAAACATGATCTTGCCCAGTATTCTTCCAAGTTCTTAATGTATATTTTCAGACTGATTCGTTATCTGTATCCAACAGACCAAGAGCTCAGATCATTAGCTGGTGTACCAAGAGAAAAACCAAAAAAGGGTAAACACATGGAAAATGGAAAGATAGGGGATACTTTTCATGTTCCCAGAAATCTTAATATTACCCTAGAGAGTGCCAAAGTCATGCCACTTGACGTAGTACATTTAAAATTTTATACTGAATATCAATGGTTGCTAGACTTTTCTGTTTACGCTGGGCTGGTTTATATTCTCACAGAAGTAAGTATATATAATAGTAATTGAAGATAAAGAATGTGAAGTTATTAAATCTACTTTTTATCCATTAGGTATACAATCATTTATATCCTATCAAAGATGAAATCAACCTTAGCATACTCTGGTGTGCCCTAGTTTTGGGATTTGCACTGTATCCTTTTATTTCTTGCAGTAATTAATACATGCATAAAATATGCTTATATTCAACAGCCTTGAAAGTTTTCCTTAAATTGATTATAGTAAAATGTTGCTTACCCTCTGGGTACAATATTTCAAAGGAGAAGAAAGTGTAGGCGAGAGATCCACGTGCATTGTTTCAGGGTTCGCGTACCTTCTTGTTGCTATGATGATTTTAATAATTGATGAAAATACTCTTGAAATAGGTTTAGAAAAAGCCTATACAAGCTTCAATCATAGTGCTTCTCTCTTTTTAGACAATCAAGGTCTATCTTCAACGTAAGGATTCATTTTACTTTTGCATCGCATTGCATTGCTCTATGATCCATATTCCATAAATTGTATTTTTAGGGGTCCTGCATCTAAGATAGTACTGAAGTTCTTCCTTGCTGTGTGGTGCGGACTACTTGGGTCTCTCTTTACATTCCCGGGTTTAAGAATGTCTAAAATGCACTGGGACACTTTAAAGTACAATAATAAACCTTATAACTTTTATCTGAATGTTTGATAATTTATTGATATACTCATATAACTTTTCTTATAGATACTATAAAGACAATAAGCTATTGTTATTATTGCTGAATATCTCATACGCTTCTCCACTTCTATTAGTCATTTTATGGATAAAACCTATAAGTAGAGACTACTTGACTGCTAGAATATTCACTGGAATGACTGGACCACTGTAAGAAATTACTATTTCCCTTAAATGATAATGAAGTTCCAAGGAAACTGTGCCAATCTGTTTCCAGTATGACGGTAGCAGCATTTGAAAGTATGAGACTCGTAGCAGTCGTAATAGCTGTTTTACTAAAGTTGGCATTAATGCCTTTATACCTACAATCCTATTTAAATCTAGCTACTCAAAGATTGGAGAACCAAAAGAAAGAAGCTGGTCGAATTACAAATATAGAATTGCAAAAAAAGGTAGATAATACGAAAGATCAAATAATACTTGTATACTCTAACTTTATATATTTTTTCAGATTGCTGCAGTATTCTATTATCTGTGTGTCGTTACATTACAGTTTATAGCACCAATAATAATATGTCTGTTCTTCACCCTCATGTATAAAACATTAGGTAAAAATATATAACATCTATGTAGTCTTCTTTCAGAATAATTACTCAAAAATTCACAGGTGGATACACATGGGAAGGTCTATACAAAGATATATTAATTGAGGAATGTCCAGCAGACAAACCACCAAAAATTTTACCAACAATGACTCCTGATAGTAATGAAAAAACAGTCATTCAAACAGCTCAAGAATTTCACCTTGCCCTTGATTCTCTCAAACAAGTAAGATTTATTTCTGGATAAGACTAATGAAAATAAAATAATTTATACTTGACGAAATATGTATTGCTCTGCTCGAAATATTCATACATTTGATATTCATTTCACAGATTTTTACTACAGATGTGTTCAGGGGTCTACTGGGGTTCGCAACATGGTGGAGTTGCTTTACATGGTTCTCTACGACTGCTATGGGAATGGTATATCAGTCATACTTTTCAGCTGCATAAAGATCCTGATGGCACACAAGAAAAAAAAGACTAAATCTTCAGCCACAATTTCATCTTCGTTTGTAACAATTCTACCAGAATATCATCCCATTCATCATTATGTAAAGCAATCTTTTACTTAGCAAAACATATAAGCACAAAAAAGTTTGTAAAGTACAAGAAATCTGATAGTTGTGAACCACTATGTGAAAGTATAGTTAGTATTTTTTAAGTAATAAACCTCAATTTGCTTAAATACACCCAGTGTCCTTGTTTCACACTACATATATGTATGTAGTCACCCAATCTCTCAGTTTTTTATTATCCTCACCATTTCCTCCAGCTATAAACGTTGTAACAAATACGTTATCTCCTTTCATAAATATTCGATAATAAAACGAACTTTATCATGATCATACAATATCTCATATTAGCTACCTTCAATGCAATCAATTATCGTACTGAAATCCTGATCTCTGCTGATGTATAAAGAGAACAACTTTTTGCCCAGGCAAGTACTTACGCTATGTATTTAGCAGCTCGAAAACTCCTATTCACTCGAAATAGCACGCAACTTTATTACGGGTCTTGGCGTGAAGCCTAGTTTTAAATTATACAAATCGTCCTGTAGAAAGATAAAAACAATTCTTCAAACTTAATTCGAACCAAAAATTTGTTCCCGAAAGTTCTGTTACTCCTGCTGATAAATGGAGAAGCTGCTAGTAGTTACCCGGCACATACATACATACATACATATCTTCGAAACTTGCATATTACTCCAGTATTCATTACTCATGTAGCACTTATTGTGAATATTGAAATTACTAAAAAGAATATCTGACTCACAATGTCAATGCCATTTTTTCAAAAGACAGCTTACCGGCAACATTGTGATAAACAAATACGCACTTGACAAATTTTTATCAAATGACTTAGATGGACCTGGAAAATTTGACAAACCTTTTTGAAATGACGGATGAGATCCGATGATCGAATTTCAGGTATCAGAAACTTGCATCGGATGAGGCATACATGTAGTGCATATGGACATACGTGTATATGTATATCCTTTTAAAAGAGACAGCCGATTCGCGAAGGGTCGACTATAAATAGCGCCGAAACGTTGCCGAAACGTCTGCGATGCAATTCCAGTGAGACCTCCGCCACTCCCACCAACTTTTATTGCGTGTCGAGCAATACGACTGCTGGCACTATTGGTAATCAGCCAATCAGGTTCAAGATTTGGTAGAATTTTCGCGTTCATTGGTAGTCTGTAGAAGATTCTCGAAGCGGGAGATTTAGACTAATAAAAGCAGACGCGAAGGTGGAGCCGGCAGATCTACACGAGACGTCAACCGGCGCAATTCGAACGCTTAAACAAACGAGTGGAAGTTAAGAAGTTTCTGGATAAGTTAAATACGAACGAAGGTGAGTGCAAGGTGTCATATGTTCCGTGTTGTGTTAATAGATGAAAATTGGTGTGAAGTATATGTTCAGTATGAATTGGTCGAATACACTAGAATTGTTATGTATATACAAATTTATTTAGACTTACGTCATTTTGATCACGTTCCTCGGGATGGTTTATACTCGAAATACGTAATCGGGGTGACAGTGTATTATACTGATTAGCATTGCGAGAAAGTTTGAATTAAGTTTTACTTTTTTTTTCTTAATATCTGTGACACGTAGTTGCGACGTAGGTAGGTGCGTCGCAGTGCGCACCACGTAAATGCGTAAATACAATGTTAAGACGAATTGACGCAGAGCTATGAAGATACAACCTGACATTTTTATTTAAAGCCACTATTTTTTGTAGATGAAGAAACGATAGGGATTATTTTTAATGAACTTTTCTGGAGTGCTAATTGTTAAATTGTATAATTTTCAGAAACGACAAAATGTCAAAAGCACCTGCCGTTGGTATTGATCTGGGCACCACCTATTCTTGCGTTGGTGTCTTCCAACATGGTAAAGTTGAGATCATTGCCAATGATCAAGGGAATCGAACGACCCCCAGCTACGTTGCATTTACGGATACGGAAAGATTGATCGGCGATGCGGCGAAAAATCAAGTGGCTATGAATCCCAGCAATACGATCTTTGGTAAGTACCCAATAAGACTAAAAAGCATTTATAATGACTTCTCGATGATCTACGATCTTGCTAACGAATCCTTTGTTAAATTACTGTCCTATAGATGCCAAGCGTCTTATTGGACGTCGCTTTGACGATCTAACCGTTCAGGCTGATATGAAGCATTGGCCATTTACCGTCATCAATGAAGGTGGAAAACCGAAAATTCAAGTAACGTACAAGGGTGAGGTTAAGACCTTCTACCCTGAAGAAGTCTCTTCTATGGTCCTAATAAAGATGAAGGAAACTGCTGAAGGTTACCTGGGAAAGACAGTCACAAACGCCGTCATCACCGTTCCTGCCTACTTCAATGATTCTCAGCGTCAAGCTACCAAAGATGCTGGTGCGATTGCAGGACTGAACGTCCTGAGAATAATAAACGAACCTACAGCAGCAGCCATTGCTTACGGTTTGGACAAGAAGGCTGCCGGCGAAAAGAACGTCCTGATCTTCGATCTTGGCGGCGGCACCTTTGACGTGTCCATCTTGACAATCGAGGATGGAATTTTCGAGGTGAAATCTACCGCTGGAGATACTCACCTGGGCGGAGAGGACTTTGACAACAGGATGGTCAATCATTTCATCCAAGAATTTAAGAGGAAATACAAGAAAGACATGTCCGACAACAAGAGAGCCGTTAGAAGACTGAGAACAGCTTGCGAGAGAGCTAAGAGGACCCTGTCCTCTTCGACTCAAGCCAGTATCGAAATTGATTCTTTGTACGAGGGTATCGATTTCTATACGTCGATAACTCGTGCAAGGTTCGAGGAACTTTGTGCCGATCTCTTCAGAAGCACACTCGAACCTGTAGAGAAAGCTTTACGCGATGCCAAGATGGACAAGTCTCAAGTTCACAGCATCGTCCTGGTTGGCGGATCCACAAGAATTCCAAAAATTCAAAAACTCCTGCAGGACTTCTTCAACGGAAAGGAGTTAAACAAATCCATCAATCCAGATGAGGCTGTAGCCTACGGCGCTGCTGTCCAGGCGGCTATACTTCATGGCGATAAATCCGAGCAAGTTCAGGATCTCCTTCTTCTGGACGTGACCCCATTGTCTCTGGGTATCGAGACTGCTGGAGGTGTCATGACGACATTGATCAAAAGGAACACTACCATCCCAACTAAACAGACCCAAACGTTCACAACGTATTCAGATAATCAACCTGGAGTACTTATTCAAGTTTACGAAGGAGAACGAGCCTTGACCAAAGACAATAATTTACTCGGTAAATTCGAACTTACTGGCATACCACCAGCTCCGCGTGGTGTACCACAGATAGAAGTAACTTTCGACATCGATGCTAATGGCATCCTAAACGTGACGGCTGTTGAAAAGTCCACGGGTAAGGAGAACAAGATTACCATCACTAACGACAAGGGACGTTTAT
The DNA here is from genome assembly GCF_000341935.2 of Cephus cinctus. Lineage (NCBI taxonomy): Eukaryota > Metazoa > Arthropoda > Insecta > Hymenoptera > Cephidae > Cephus > Cephus cinctus. Next base: position 535,919 of record NW_014333166.1, on the reverse strand, counting down.
CCAAAGAAGATATAGAACGAATGGTCAACGAAGCTGAAAGATACAAAAATGAAGATGAGCAACAGCGCGAGGCCATTGCTGCAAAGAATTCTTTGGAATCCTACTGCTTCAATATGAAGAGCACCGTTGAAGATGAAAAACTCAAGGACAAGATCAGCTCATCTGACAAGCAAACTATATTGGATAAATGTTCCGAGACCGTCAAATGGCTGGATGCCAATCAACTAGCTGAGAAGGAGGAGTTCGTAGATAAACAAAAGGAATTGGAATCTATCTGCAGTCCAATTATTACCAAATTGTACCAGAGTAGTGGCGGTGGTATGCCTGGAGGTCCTGGATTCCCTCCAGGAGCAGCAGCTGGTGGTGCTACCCCAGGAGCAGGAGGAGCTGGTGGACCTACAATCGAAGAGGTCGATTAACCAAAATGGATTCAAAGTTAACTATTTCTAATTTTTATCTATATCCAATAATCGTATACGTAATTCGCTTTGTGATTGTCAATTTTCCAGTCATTTTTCCTTAAAAAAGCATATAACCAACTTGAGTTACACATTATATATATATGTATATCTCTTATCAGTACTCGTCTGCGTGTGAGTCTGTTTAATAAAATATGATTTCTGTTTTTTAATTTCAATCTCTTTATTTAATTATATATCAGCTTACCAACCAATTATTTTTAGCTGAACTGTTCTCTCGCGTTACGATAACAAAGCGTTAATCAACGCAAGACGAAACCAAAGCCAACAGGATAGTCCGTCGGTTAAAAACAATGATTTATCGCCTAAAAGGTTTCCGCTGTATACAGATAATGGTATTTTTGTCTCATAACATTTTTTAAACTTCTTTCATACAATCAGGATTACATGAATTTGTTTTTATCACAGTTCAGTTGACATTTCATACTCTGTAACGTTTTCAATTGTACTAACCACTTTATTCCCTGTCATAGTTTTATTAGCGTCGTACATCTGTATTAATATTATAAGATACGTCGTAACTCCACCAATAAACTGAAAATAAATACAATATCTCAATTATATATATATTTAATTTCGCCTTTAAATTAACACTTACAGCCTGAAGCATTCCGTTGTTCATATCAAAGAATTCACAAGCACTCATAGCAATCTGATGTTGTTGCAATTGCGCTGAGAAATGCATCACCTCATTTTCCACACATACCCTCTCATAATTACTTAAATCCGACAAAGTCTGAACCGACTGTCTGTTACCACCGTTATAACTGTAAAGTCGTTTCTTAAGCACAGGCTTATGATTCAGTACCATCTTATGAATCAAACTTCCAGTTTTTTGGGATTCTCGTGTAGCTAACGTGCACATTGTGCAGATAAAGGCAAATTGCGCCACGTACATTAACCATATAACATTGTTGATCATTATGAAACTATTATTGTTATCAACCAATCCAATGTAAATTCTGAAAAGGGTGGTAACGACCATTAAAAAGCAATTGACGGATGCAAATATCAAATGGATGCCATGAGTGTTGTTTATCAAAGTGACGAGATCACAAACACCTATAACAATAACAATAATAATATATATACATATATCGATGCAAACTACCCTCCCTATATACTCACCATGATGCAATACCCTTAATCTCTGTAACTTCAGCACTATCCACGAAGCCGTGTAAACGTCCGTCATTTGTTTAATTAACGAATTAACCAATTTCAATCTTTGATAAACAACGAAGACTAATATATTGAAGCCAAAAGTCATAGCGAGCGATTGAGCGTAACTGTAATATAAAAGTCCATCGGATGGCAAAAGATTGTCCGGCGACGTCAATATGTAATATACCACATGAGCGATAAGACCAACTGGACCAATAATGATGATGACTAATAACGCGACGTATTGTTTAATCCGTACAGCCTGATTGTTTATCGGTATATCACGACTGAATTTTCTATCGAGTGCTATCAACTTGTTCATCAACTTTGGCCACGTTTTGTAATGTTGAAGACCGATGAATACGTAATAATAGGACGTAAGGAATAAAACACTCTTGTTAGTAAAGTACATTATGCGGTACATGTTGTTTCGAAAGATTTTGAAAATTATAAAAAAATCCAACACCCCGTATACCATCACTGCCGTGCACAGACCGAGGTGTATCAAACGTATTATGATTGTTGATATCAACCAATCGCCTGGACGGGCTATTCCAACTCCCATTAACCAAGTGACGTATGACATTGGTCGCAAAACATTTTCAACCGATTTTGGATTTTTCACTGTGGCACTGATATCTTCTTCCATGATTGTCGAAGAGCTTGTGCAATTAATGACTTTTGGGATAGAGCAGGGCTTGTGCTTTATCTGAAGTTTGCACAGATACTGTGAAATTAAACAAATTTCGTGGAAGCTCAGTTTTTGCTATCTGTCATGGTAATACGTAATTTTTTATAAGACGTATGAAAATTTTAGTTACTTTCATTAGGCTAATTGCAGCAAGCAATTAAATGGGACGGAAATTCATTAATATGTAATAAAGTATATTCGTGTATATTAAAGACCTACCAGTACCCCAAAAAAAATGTGTGAAAAACTATGCCAAGTACGAGAGTATTGAAATTATATTATTAATGCCAGGTACATATCTTACTACGTATCTGCTTATTATATGATCCAGCACTGGCCCATGATTTTAGTTGTATTTTCAAAATTTCCTATAACTTCTCAACAAAACAATTTCTCTACTTTTTTCTTATACACATGCGGAGGGAGTTCTTTAACTTATTCGCTAATTTGATTATAATAACGTGCAGTAATAAATTAAAATGATTCTCTGAATTTCGCTGTAGTATGTGCTGGCGTTATCAGTAGGTCGCTAGTTCTGGTCTGTAATCCCCATAAGATATGATTCAATGGGATATAATTTTTTTGACAAAATATTTGTGTAATAACGATTTGAAGAGGATCAGTTTCCGTGGGTGGGGCTAAGGCGGAGGTGAGGGTATAGGAATTAGAATAAAGTAAAAACGATATCTAGAAAAACGAGCTTTATTTTGCCCAACGACTATATTACAATTTATTATACAATAAATATTTAAAAGGGAATAAAACGATAACATTGTACATCCATTCTCAAAATCATACGTTTTGCGTCGGTTACCCGAAAAAAAATATACAGGTTACACGACATGGTGGTTTGAACTGATATGATTGAATTAATAGTGGTAATCGTTGCGGAACACGTGTACATCAAACCAACTTAGCCAGAAGACGATCGTACGGTTTCTTTGTTTATTTCATATATATATATATTATTTCAATATTTTCTTGTATTTCTTGGTTTTCTCAATCTCACGAAAGGCAGCATAAATTACTCGAACAATATTATACATGACTCGCTAGTAAATCGTTATTACGCGGTTAGTTTTTATTTCCTTTTTTTAATCTCTTGTATTTAGTTTATAATCACTTTTATCACCCTAAGAAACTCGTTACATTTAGTCGTTAAGTTGAACGTCTCGAACAGTTTTATCTTCCTTGGGTTAAAGAACAGACACAATCTTTCTTCTAGATTTATTATCAGACGTAGGTGCTATATGAATATATGACGTTATCATAAAAAACATTCAAAAAGACGAAATCGATAGCTTTCGATTAGCTTTGTTTTATAACGTATCGATACGTTTCAATAGAAATCGAAATTAATTCATATGACTATTTCGAAAAAAAAATATACGGTCAATTACTTGCTAAAAGACGTATTAAGTACGTCGGAGTTAAGTAATTTTTCAAAAATTATTTTTCATCCTCAATCAACCCTTGCAGTATAGGAAAGTGGGAGAAGCATATTCGCAATACTGCAACGAAGGTAACAAGAACATTCAGGACGTCCAACCACGTAAAAATGATGAAAATACTATTATAAAAGCTATCAAGCAGAAAAGTGCATGACCCCAAGACAAGATTATATTTTGAAAGTATAAATTCAAAATACTAAATCACTCATCCACTTCCTTCACACGTTACACATTTTATCTGAGTATCTCAAACCCACTTTGACGCAGCATCCACTTCAAGGATCCCTTATGAAATCACAGTACACTAATGAAACGAGTAAAGTCATTGTAAGCTCAAAAATATCGAGTCTCCATAAAAATTGGACAATTCGCATGAGTGCGTTCTAAACATAGAACCACAGCTTGGATTACGAAAATTCTCAAAATCACTGCCGTCTACAAGTACCAATAACATCCAAGTATCGTTTCCGCAGATATCCTCAAAAATGCATTAACAATACCGTCAGCCATCAGTAATAATAAATACAAAATGAATAAAGAAAAATACAAAAAAAATATATACAGGGTGAGGCGTTTATAGTGATACAAAAAAATGTTCGATACATTAGTTTCATGGCTTCGAGGGGGACACAAGATGGCGTCTTTCAATTTTTTCCTAAATAAAAGTATCAAGGTCATTTGAGGGTGAACTTTGGTTTTTTAAATGAGATGGTGTATTTTTTGTTATGGAAATCAAAAGAGCATCCAGGTCTCAAAGTACTGATATGCTATGGTCTCAAAACTAAAGGATCATGGGATATTAATTGAAATAGAAAAAAAAATCAGTTTACTTTTTAATGGCGCATACGTTGCGGGGGGTTCTTTCGATGAAATTTAACAAGTTAAAGTTAAATTTAACCAAGTTAACCGCCACAATATGCATTACTGGGCTACGGAAAATCCGAGGTGGTTGCGGCAAGTGGAACATCAACGGCCGTGGACTCTAAATGTTTGATGTGGTGTTTACCGAAACCGCATAGTTGGCCCGTACTTTCTTGAAGATACACTCACCGGACAGAGGTACAAGGACTTTTTGGATCGAGTGCTTCCAACATTGCTCGAAGACATACCACTTCTGGAACGATGCAATATGTGGTATCAACATGATGGATGTCCAGCTCACTTTTCGCTTCAAGCTCGTGAAATATTGGATCGAGATTATGCCGATCGCTGGATAGGACGTCGAGGACCTGTTCATTGGCCTGCCCGTTCTCCGGACCTGACGTCTCCAGATTTTTTTTGTGGGGATACATAAAAGAAAAAGTTTACAAGAAAGTACCGACGACATGCGACAACATCCGCCAGCGCATCATTGATGCCTCTGCCAATATCGAGGATGACACTCTATTGGCAGTGCAACGTTCTTACATTCAACGTTATCAAAAATGCATCGAAGTAAATGGCCAACATTTCGAACATTTGTTGTGAAATTTCATCGAAAAAACTCCCGGAGCGTATACGCCATTAAAAAGTAAACCGATTTTTTTTTCTATTTCAATTAATATCCCATGATCCTTTAGTTTTGACACCATAGCATATCAGTACTTTGAGACCTGGATGCTCTTTTGATTTCCATAACAAAAAATACACCATCTCATTTAAAAAACCAAAGTTCACCCTCAAATGACCTTGATACTTTTATTTAGGAAAAAATTGAAAGACGCCATCTTGTGTCCCCCTCGAAGCCATGAAACTAATGTATCGAACATTTTTTTGTATCTCGCTTCGTTTGGGAGAAAATTGCCTGGGTCACTATAAACGCCTCACCCTGTATATAGAGCAAAGAAAAAACTGTTTAAAAAAAACTCGCCTTACTTTTGAATCACCCGTGTGCAGAAATACAGGATCCATACGTGACTTAGGATACCTATGTGCTAATTAAAAAAAATGATTGAGTTGGCAGCCCTGGTAAAAAGTAGTAGTTTTAAAAAAAAAACTTCATTCTCAATTTTTCGAATTTATATAAGGTTACCAACCTACGTGTATTAACGTCTCTGAAAATCAGGTTGAGAAAGTTAGTCTAATTGAAAACCGTGCCTGAATAAAGTTGGTCGATAAAAGCAAACGATAATCAGTAATTAAATACACGTGTTGAAAAGTACCTACGGTACAGCGTGTTAATATTACATTTGCATAATATTACTTACTTGATATCATTTAATATATCTTCCTCATTAGCTCAACCCGCATTATAGATTATTACTCAATACTACCATCTTCATTCATTGTTATTCCAATAATACGAATTAGCTTATTGTTAATAGCACGCGTTCTTACAACAGTTTTATCTCGTACAAAGGCAAATTTTCCACCAGACCTTGAACCCATCCCTACCGTTATCATTCTCGTGCCACACGGTAATTCCGAAGGGATTCGTTAAACTGAAACGAAGCATTTTTAAAACGTCTATTAAATTTATAAGTCACGTAGTATTTTGGGCGAGTGACAACAAAAAATGGATAACTTTGAATTGTACAAAAAAGAATATATTATACAGTACTATTTTTCTTTTTCGAAAATTATAAGACAGTTCCAAAAATTATTTTCAATCACTTTCTAATCAATCCCCTATCATTGGACGAATCGCCACCGATTCTGAGAATTACAGTGTGGCGCTATAAAGTCTATCAGTTATATACACGAGACATAACTAATTCACGTACTGTGATTATAGTTACACTTGGAAAATATCTCCCGAAGTACAGGGTGCCATTTCCCTGTTAAACGTCGACGTTGTAGGAGTGGCGGACATTACCTCGTTCACTGTTGTTGTTGTGGTACCAGCCACACCCGACGTTGTTGGCACTTGCTGAAATTTGTCAAAAAGCAACAATAATAATTTTGAATTGCCCAACAGTCGAATAGAAAATTTAAATGGAAAATAAAAAAGTCAAACAACATGACAACCATACTAATAGTTCTATTACATGCAAAATCGTACGATACACATAGTAAAACGACATTTGGGAATTAATTGAATTACTGACTATTACCTAAAATCTAGAAGTATTTTTTTTTTTAATAGCCAAGCAAAAACTTTTTCTATCTGTCAAGCAAAATTTTTCCAAAATTTTCTCACTTATTGAAATTTTGGATCATTTTACTTAGAAGACGGTATACAATACAATAGAAGACGGTAGACATCCCAATATCTCAAGATTTTTTTGAGTCGTTCGGCTAATCAGTAATCCAATGTACCTCGTTGTAGAATACCTCTTTTCCCTCCTCGACGGACGGCAAGAGCTCATCCGTCGAATGTGGCGTCCTCGGACTTGGCGTCGGTGCTGTCTGCTGCTGATCTCGTTGTCTTGCTAGTCTCAGTTCCTGAAGTTGCTGCCTGTGTTCCTTCTCGTTTCTCTCGCGTTCCAGTCTCCGTGCACTGTAGCTTCTTGCCGATGACGTGGAACTGTGAACCGACGCTAAGCTAGGACGACGGGAACCTGACCAAAAGAAAAATACTTGAATCAATAAAAATGTCAAAGTTAACAATAAAATATTACAATGGAATGCAAGTTCCGGGGGATATAAAAATTAACTGTTTCTTGTGCGTTAATTAGTATAAGCTCATTTGTCACTCTAGTCTACAAATAATTTTATAAATTTTAGTACGTTGTATGTTGACTGTACTGAAATAACGATTCAAAATTACTCTTGATGATTGTAAAATTAATTAAATTTTTTTTTTTTAATAATTGATGAGACTGAATATTTTAAATGAATGAGTTCAATAATTTCTTAAGCGTGTCTATGAAGTTTTTTTCTAGCGTGCAACTGGCTTATGCATTGTGAAGTTCTTCATTGATTTTCTTTCACTGCTCAGGAGGGACTGTTAAACTGTGCAAATAAAGTACATGCAGAATATCAAAGTAGATGCACTGTTTAGAGATAACTACTACAGGAAGCTCAAAGACTTCGGGTTTACTGTGGTAAAATTCGAAAGGTGTTTGTAAATATTAAAAATTTCCGTTGTTCCACGAATTCAATGCGAAGCTCATGAGCGTACTATTGTTTCGAAACAAGGTAAAAACGAAAGTATATAAAAAAGAAAACGTCCCATGCGATAATCGATGCTTCAAAGCGAGCTAGTGCGTAGCCGCAATACTACGTCTTACCAGAAATGTATAGTATAGAACAATAATGGCCGCTGCCATCTTGCTGTCTCGTAACGCACTCGTGCATATTTGTTTCAATAATACAGTATTCGTATCAGTATATATATATATGTCTCGCTCACGGGATACTCTGACACTTTTCATCTTTTCAGATAAAGAATTTCAAACATAAGAATTCAAAAAAATATATATAAAAGCTACACAGATGAATCACGTGTCATTCGTATGTTTCTTTCAGTGAGAAAAACAGACTTCAGTAACGTTTCAAGATGATGAATATAGGAAGGCAAGGAGGAAACAATGCAAGCACAGTGACCGTACAACACTTTACAAAAAAAAAGAAAAGAAAAAAGTTAGGGATCAGACTGACGAATCAATATTACCACGAAAGACCCACTGGTTAATTAGTAACGTAATAACCGTGTCCCGCAGTAGGGAAGGGGTCGTCATCTATAAGTATTTTTTTTTTCATTTAGGAAAATAAAAAAATATCCGTTTCCAAAGAACGACCAAAATTCCAAGTTACCCTATATTTATAACGCAGGAGATAATGGTCGGTATGAGGAAACGGAAGCGAGTGGGTCCTTCCGGAGGACAAAGAGTATCCGCCAATCAGGTCAAAATCATCGTGACAACATCATGACATGACAGCACGATAAGATTGATATGAGCATGTTCTACCGAGGCCGTCGGACGAACCCTCGGCCACATCGCTAAGGGTGCGTCGATGCTTGTTCCCGCCTTTGGTTGCCTGCAGGTGGCACGAAATAAGCAAGATGGCCGCGGCTCGTGCCGCACCTGCTCGCGAGGCTGGTACCAGAGGTCCTCTACTTCCGCCGCTGCTTGGTCTCCTGGTGAACGCGCAGGTCAGTGCCCCATTGCTTCTTTGACTTGTACGAGAGGATGGCCTTCCACCGTGAAGTGTTAATGGTATACCTAAAAAAAATATAGATTATTATCTACATATCGAATGACTCCGAAAACATATAAAATTGTCATGACTGACCTGTGTCGCTGGAAAATAACATAGGAGGCGCATGATTAGCATTGGCGTAATGTCGTGGTCTTGTATATCTTGCTCGACTAAATAGTTTCAGTACGAAACATATTAGTGCCGTAAATACTGCTAAGCCGGTTGCTACACCGAATAAGGTCGGGACGTCTGTAGTTATCAGCACCAGATCTATATGGTTGAGAATGATACCATTTCAAAGTATTGAATATGGTAATTTTTTTTTATTTGCATTCCCCTTATCTCTGCTGATAAGAAGGCTGAGTATACCTTCGGCGCAGAAATCCTTTTTATTAGGCCTCGATAGAGCCACCCTGTGGTATCCTTCTTCGCACGCACAGATAGCATTGTGCTGTACCTGGATGCAAGTCGAGTGCTGGACCGCGAAAGTGCAAGTTGCACGGTAATAGCATTGCTCTCCAAGTTTCTTCGCTGAATATAGGAGATTAAAATGAATTTGAGGCGAATCAGTGAGAAATTAAAATTGTCAATTAAAAATTTAATAATTACGTTTGTCGCATCCTTTGGTGGGACCGAGCCGTACGGGATACAATTTTTTGCATTCGCACAAACCAGTGATAGCGTCGCAGAACACGTTTTGTAATTCTGGATTGCACGTCTGGGTCGAATCGCAGGGTGATCCCAGATACTTGCCCTTTTCTAAAAATCAAATAAATTATAATCCGAACAAAATTCATATTCCAATAATCATTTTTCATAGAGTTAACTAGGTAATGCAATTTTCTTGCACGAATTTCCAAATAGCACTTTAATAATTCACCAACTTCATTTTTAATTACCCTCGGGCGACCTGCCAAATTCTTATAAACTTTTCCCTCTCCTCAAAACCTAGTTAAATCTCCATACCCGTCTCTTCTATCTTCTATACTATATTTTTATCATTTATTCAATAGACACCATATATAGATCAACAGGCAACACATTTCAAGCTGACACATCGATTACGTTAAGTCGAATGTATCAAGGTAATTAGCCATTAGCTATTACCCTATTAGTCTTCTGGTACATGGTAACCAGATACAGTCCAACCCTATATCCAGTCCGATAGTACACACTATAGTCGATGCTTAAGGACTGTACACAACAATACAAAATATCCCGGGATACCAGATAATTACAAAAAAATGACGATGAGTCAAGTACAATAATAGAATTAATCATTCGCTGCAATTTTCATTGTCGCGTAATCTGGCGCCAGAGATATTTTTTTTCTAAACAGGAAAAGGACGTTTCCTTCGGCGACGATTGCCACGTATTATCACGCAAGCTATATAAAGTCAAAATACATGTAACTCTCTCTTTGTATTACTCCTGATGTATCCTTTACAGAAAATACAGAAGACAAATACCGTCAGACATCACACGTTAATTCCTCGTGCATCATCGGTTAGATTATCTTATCCTATACCAGCACCTAGTATCCTGCTACGTGGTATATCGTCTAATATAGTGTATGGTATAGCAACCAGATCAATAAGATTCTTTTCGTAGCGGCTGCCGGCAAAGTGCTTTACACCGAACTTTCTCAACAATGCATTGTACGCGTTTGCATATTGTTTCTTGTTCGTCAATGTCTGTTATCATATGGTATATGTGTATGTACGTTCGAACTCGCTACGTCTATCTGGAACATTCGTTCTGGATCCTCGTGTTCTGGAAACAAGTGGCGCTTTTGACTAATGCACTAGAAGATAGAGAATTGGCGAATCGTGACCGAGTTAAGAGCTTTACTTCATCACGGAGCTTTTCCAAATAGTTTTAATAAGCTTTTAATTGTTTCCAATGGCACGTCGTTTTTTATTTTTAGATTTAGGTATTATTTGAGAATTAGATTTTTGTTAAATTTTCTTTTTTTTTTGGTTCTTTGTCCAATTCTAGTTTTTTTCGTGGTACTCATTGGAATTAACAATGAGATGTGGCGAATGGCTAATGAGCTTTTCACTCTGAATCTAGGCTTTCTTGAGAAAATATTGTTGTAACGTGACTCGTGTACTGAGGCCTATGCGGTCTCCCAGCTTGCAGCATCCATTAAAATCAATACGCCCAGCGTCGCGACGCGTCGGTACAGTCGAGAATTTTCGCGAAAGTAGAATAGTGTCTGTGACTTTTTACTTTGGTCACGCTCGTTTTAATGGATACGTGCTTCTACGTCCGTTCATTGTCGTCAATGAGAAAACTGAAAAAGCTCCCTTATTCAGTCCTATTACGTATGTTTTGATTAATGAAATGCAAATGAATTTTTTAACGAGAATTTTCAAAATATCAACAGATCTATATAGCACGAAATTTTGTTGTTGTAAAATTGTTTAATCCAGTTTTGGATTATTTTTAACGCTTTTTTTTTGTATTGATTCAAGAAACTTCAGAGATTTATTCATACGTCATTCATTATGGCTGATTGCGCAAAAAATTGTCTAGAAAATATATATAGGCAACATTTCATGCTTCAGCTTGCATGTGCACCAAGCTCTATCGGGTGCTTAACGTTGCGAATAATTATCTAGCAAAAGAGCTTTTACCGTCAGGAAAGCAGATATAACGTTTAAATGGCTTATTTTCATCCTTTCACGAAACGGCCTTTCTGTAATGCCTGCAATTTCACGGGTTTTCATATATCCGCATGAATATCCGTACTTTTCTCGCTCTCAAATCACTGACATTTACGAAATCCAAATTGGATTCGCACGGGTTTACGTTAATGCAAGAAAAGTCATATCCTGGCAGGATAAGATTACAAAACGGAGAACGCAGTCAGGCAGTTTCATAACTATAAGAAATACCCATTCATTAACACACTCCTGACATATTTATTTTTTCCAAGTCAACTTCAAACACGACCCTTATCGATTATCACTCCATTTAAGTGTCATTTAACTATAAAGCCCGTTATTAAAATACACGCGAGAATCTATAGTCTGCGTTTGATACTTCTCGATAAAAACACCTGGCGAGCTAATGAACTATTTTATAAAATAAAGAAAAGTGCATGCAACGGTTCATAAAAAAATAAAAAAATAAATTCTTGGGATCAGCCCGACTAACCACCCATCGCGAGGCATGCCCCTAAGGTAACATCAATACACCAAGAATTCAGGATTCCACCCCCATGAATACCCAAGGTACTTAGCCAATGGGCGTTGGGAATTTCATTGGGATTTTTAATGATAATCATTGGTACCAATTAAAGTGATCCAAACTGATTAAAAAACAGAAGCTTACCCGTTGTATTACCGTCGAGGTAGTCCTCGTCCTCCTCATCGGTGTTGATCTCGATGTCGTCATTGATACCTTCCTCGAGGGTGCGTACGTCATCTCCTTGGCGAAGAGATTCCTGCTGGTTGTCCGATGTGGTGCAGGTCGGGCTGATCAGGAAGACGAGGCAGGATAGCCAGCAGGTCAGTCTCAGGGCGAAGGGAAGTGCGCTCATCGCCCCCGCGGCGCGAGTCAACCCCCGAAACCGACCACCGGCGCATCGACATCTTCCCTTAACAGAGACGCTGCTCAATGCGCCCGCTCGCTACCACAGCGCCTCCCAGCGGCTCAAATTCTAACTGGATGACCTGAAGGGTGGCTAACACTCACCTCGATAAACCAGCTTCGTGCATCTACCAACCTACTTATACTTTGTAGATAGACACTCTCTTCGACTTCAGGAACACTTCTACCCTTATCATAAAATTACTTACCTACCCTTGTCCAGATATGGCTATGGTATTGATTAGACGGGTGTATCTAGAGGAGGAGTATTCGTGATATTATTTTTAAGATTTAGTTTGTTATACATATATTAATTTTTACTTGAATACTGTCTTCAGTATTATCTTATTGAGAAGTTTTACGACTGTAGATATATATGTATATTAATTGAATCTTTGCTTTAACGGATTTAATGCTTCTACGTGAATAATTTATGGAACTACTAAACATGTATTTAATTTATGGTATCCTCGTTGAATTCGTCGTCATTTACTTCTCTCATTAATACATTCAATGAGTCCCGGGTCATGTTTGCTATGTCATCTGAAAACGTAAAGAAATTACTAATAGTGTTTTTCATTTGTTTCGCATATACCGGATGAAAGCATACAATCATTTCTCTTTCGCCTCCTGTGATTAAATAAAATGATTAAAGCCATTGTTGCTCCCAAGATTAATACAGTTATTGCGCCAGCAGCACCTATAATTGTGGGATTGTGCAATAATCTGACGACACCCAGAGTCAAAAATTTGCAGCCAGAATCTGAAACCCACACATTATTAGTTTGGAACTGTCATAATAATCAGAATGGGAACGTACCAGGCCTTAAGAAACATGCCACACGTGGAATTGCATGCGTCGTATCATTGTAGCACAGAGTTTCATTGTCAATATTTTCCAAACAGCTGTCATCACACGTTGGTCCATTCCATGGAGATTCGAGTATTGCATCATTCTGTTCCGTTTCATTAACCTGCCTGAAACTATATCTTAAATTTAAAAAAATGGCATACAACAAAATTGTCTACAAAAATTCTTACCCAGCATCTCCTTCAAGAATTAACACACACATGGTAGGTGTATCACACGTCTTGTCGCTCCATCCATAATAACATTGACAATATCCATCGGATTGACAGTCACCATGTTGGCAGCTGCCATTGTGACAAGCTTCTATACAAATTCCATCCGAACTGTCATTCAACTTGACAAATCCTTCATAGCAGCTGCATACATCGGGCTCTGTGCATTCTCCGTTGGTGCATCCTGCATTGCATTCTGGTAAACAAAGACTTGCATTCCCGTTAGCAAAGGCAAAACCAGGATGACATTGACAGGTATCAGGTGCGGTGCAAGTTCCGTTGATGCAGTTGCAACTAGGAACGCAAGTTGCATTGGAGTCATTCTCGTACTCCTCGAAGCACTTGCAGACATTTGGCTCCGTACAATTTCCATTAGTGCAATTTTCGCAAACGGGCTCGCAGATATTTCCAATATCAGTCTTCCTGTATCCGGGTATCAGGTGCGGTGCAAGTTCCGTTGATGCAGTTGCAACTAGGAACGCAAGTTGCATTGGAGTCATTCTCGTACCCCTCGAAGGACGTGCAGACATTTGGCTCCGTACAATTTCCATTAGTGCAATTTTCGCAAACGGGCTCGCAGATATTTCCAATATCAGTCTTCCTGTATCCATTATCACATGCACAAGTTTCAGGTGCAGCACAATGTCCATTGACACAGGAATCCGAACAAAATGGATCGCAAACATTCCATTTTGTCTGGTTGAGTTTGAATCCAACGTTGCACATGCACGTATCCGGTGCTGTGCAAATACCGTGTATACAAGGCTTCGTACAAATTGGTGTACAAATTTCACTCGATATTGGATCCCCAACGTACCCATCGTTGCACCTGCACACATTCGGATATATGCACTCTCCATTGGGACATCCGTTATCGCACAACGGTGCACATGTGGTGGATGAAATTTGGTAATATCCAAACTTGCAAAAACACACATCCGGTGCAATACATGTTCCATTAACACAAGTCTCATGGCAGATAGGAAAGCAGATACTGTTCCAAAGTTCAAGGCTTACGTAACCATCATCGCAGGTGCAAATATTTGGAGCCGTGCAGGTACCTCGAATGCAACCATCGGTGCACTGCGGCGCACAGGAAAAGTCATCATCGCTCTTACTATACCCTGTGTGACATTGACACTGATCTGGTGCTACGCAATCTGCGTTTACGCAGGGTCTGTCGCACACGGGAATACAAGCGTTGGGCTGTGTTGCGCTTTTTTCATAGCCGTTGTTGCACGTGCAGGTGTTTGGTGACGTGCAGCTTCCGTTTTGACAGATAGAATCGCAGATGGGCTGGCACAGAATTTTGTTCGAATCAAGCTGATATCCTGCGTCGCACATTTTCAGGCAGACTGATCCAACTTTCTCGTAACCGACGCAGCATGCTTCCCTGATCTTGTAAACTGTATCGTACTGGTAGAACAATGTAAGTTTTAAAATTGTGTAGTTGGCACCTCATAAAATCTATATTGAGGAAAAAGTACATACTGTGGTATCACAGTATATTTTTTACAATCTAGAATCAGAAGTATGCTATATATCTTACCACTATTTTGTAATTCACTCGCCACCTTGTGGGGAAGAATGAGTAGATTTTGTCTGTATACCTTTCTCTGTACGTGACGTATCGAGATTCTAAATCGCTGCAAATCGAGAAATATTGTATATGGAGATTTTAATTGGCAGAAATAATGGAATGCAATTATTTTGCGTAAATGATGAATCTATGGTGATTTGATTTCTTTTAACGTACATACCTGTATGATTCATGGCAAATTAATGATCCATCCATAGTGGTAAGTGGAATCGTGCCGTGAGTAAATTCAGTTAAAATAACTATTGTCAGGACCGCAGATTTAAATAACATTTTTAAGCTTTTGTCTGAGAGACAACTGGACGTTTGACTGATACGAAATGCCAGTGAAACCTATTGTGATACATTTTATGTGCACTTCCTCTCTCCTCGATTCCGTCTTATCACTCAGAGAGGATGCAGGATTTTCATAACGGAAGAAATCTGAGGTTAGTAAACACAACTATCTGTCAATCGGTGATCTCGAAATTTAGTCATATCTTACGTCAAGGTTAATTTAAGGATTTTTAGGAGAAAGCCAATAAGGTTAACAGGCGACGATATATAAATTTTAATTTAATGTATAATAGAATGAAAATTTATTCACATTATTGTATAGAGAGCTTACAAAGGATGACTTTCTTTGCATAAGATTCAGGTACGCGGGATGCATCGCTGGCTCCCTTTGACGCTACGATCTTTAATAAAACCGGGGTTGCAGATGCAGAAATTTGGTCCAGAGCAGACTCCATTGATACAACCTCCAACGCAACCAGCGACGCACCTGCTTCTAGTGGGATCTCTAGGATCGGGTACGTAGCCTCTCTTGCAGGTGCAAGTGTTTGGTCCAGTGCATACTGCATTTAAGCAAGCTCTCTCGCAGCCAGCTACGCAAGTCTGAGTCTCAGGATCCTTTGTAAAACCAGGATTGCAGTTGCATTGCTCAGGTCCTACGCATTGTCCATTTACACAGCCATTGCTGCATTGGGATTTGCAGCTTCCATTAGGATCGCGAGTAAATCCTGGTTTGCAGTTGCATACATTTGGAGAAATGCATTCGCCGCCGTTGCATCCACCTGGACAATCTGGCAGACAGGCTTCTGTCTCCCCGGGTGGATTTACATAACTGCAAGAGAAAAAATGCAGTTTTAATACATATAAAAAACGTTCACCCTTCATTTGATTCTTACCCTTGGTTGCAAGTGCATATACCAGGTGCAGTGCATTCCCCATGGGGACAACCACCTTCGCATGTAGGGATGCACTGATTCTGAGAATCCAGTGTGTATCCGGGCTTGCATCTGCACAATCTTGGCGCTATGCAATCGCCATTGATGCATCCACCGCGACAAACAGGTCGACATTCGCCATCTACGTCATTGTAACCTAAGCTGCATTCGCAAACTTCAGGTGCGAAACAATATGCATTCTTTTTACATGGACGTTGACAGATTGGCTTGCAAATCCCAGCTTCTGGACGCCATCCGGCATCGCATATGCATTCGTTCGGACCGGTGCATACACCACCGAAACAACCATTCTCGCAGACTGCTTTGCATTTACCTGACGTTTCATTCCTTTGGTAACCGTCACAACAGTCCACTACCACTACCCAGCCATGATTTGAATTCTGAAAATGCATTTTTGGATTTTGCACATGTTAACTATATTTCATGGATACACAAGAGGTATGATTTTTTTTACCGATTTTACACCCACGGGTGCAGTAGGCACATCTGGATTAGTTACATTCGTTGCATTTCTCGCAAGCGTTTGAGTGTATCTGTAAGAAAAAGAAGTTGACTGTCTCTTTAAAAATATTTTGTTGATTGATAAAAAATACGATGAGTAAATAGTGTCCAAGTTTGAGAGACAATAATTAAATTCCGTTTCTTCATAAGCATGATTAATGCGGGCTCACATTTATGTCAATCAAGGACGTTACGTCATGGCTCATCGATACGAATGCCAAATGTATTTCAACGACCAGCGGTAATCAAAATAATTCCATAAATTATATTCAGCTTCAAGTTGGACTTTTATTGATTTTTCGTGAGAACCTTATAAAAAGACGATGCATAGACTGCGGATAATCAGGCTTTAGGAACAGAAGATCGAAGCCAATCTAAACGTGTTTAATTTCACAAGTAACTCCCCACGTCAAGCTAAAGAGAACCTCATCGAAAGTGACGCCACTAACGTATGTGGAAAATATATATAAACAAAAATGGAGATTTTTTTTTCAAAATACTTACGGCACTCTTTTGTAACAAAGACCAGTTTGATTGGTAGGCGGCAAAGGTGAATTCACACCTGTGATCAGACGACCACGAGCTCCACCTTTGACACCCTCGATGGCGAGCGTCCCGACGCCCAGCGTCACCGAAATTAAAGATACCACCAGCAGTACTTGCATGTTCGCAGTAAGAAAGCCTAAGAGCTACTGAAGACTAATATAGTAGTCGATATGATGCGTCCAGATAAATATGCGGAGGTCACAACATCAGTTTCTAACTACGTAATTCCCAGTCCCTATTACTTTTTACTTGTAAACGTTGATTAAAATGTTTATTTTTTTTTTTTAGAATAGCACGCACACGAGTTCTCGGTATAGGAAGTTTGTATGTTTTCCATATTCAATATTTTCAAGCGTTACTTCATCTTTTTATTTTGACGATATGTTTAATTTCTTTTATTTAACATTAAGCCTGGTAATTGCATGGTTTACGTAGAATTGTGATAATGACTTAATTAGTGCGATCTAAGTATTCAACTTTATACGAAATGATTGCGATAATAAGTATTTCTGTAGACTCTCGATAAACAATGAAGAACGTCGAGGAAGTATGAAACATTCCTGATAAGACTTTGTCTTCATCTCTTTATCCGTCACCTATTGACATCAGCAATGTCCTGCTTTCGATTATTCATAAAAATGTAGACGTACTATGAATAATACTCAATGGACTTTGCAATTAACTAGTAAGACAGTTGAATGATTCGCTATACATAAATATCATATTGAAAATTTCAATTGTATAATCACCTAATGCCTGGTATCTGGGCATAACGATATTATTAATTTCGTATAAATAATACTTATAGGTATTGCTATATATACTATGATCAATGCTATTCTTAAGTATAATTAAGTCCAAACATGTAAACTTTAAAAAACAAAGTCTTGGATATGATAATTAAAGTTAGTGCACTTTGGTAAATATCTTTGAAGTTGGTATAAACGAAATTCGCTGGTAGTTTCTTTTTTTAAATTGTTTAAATCACAATTATACTTTCTCTTTGTATCCTTCCACGTGAAATTCACGTTATATTTCTTTGCGAATGCACAGTGGCGTAGTGAGTGGTATCTCATCGTAGACATGTTCCCCATTCATATCCACCGCGTGACAACAAGTTGCAGCTGGTGGACGATCGTAATGACTTTCGAGAAGATCTAAAAAAAATTGTCAAAACCTTAATTAGAAAAAAGTTTGTTTTTGTGGTAAAAGCGAGTAAAGAGCGATTTACGTAATTTCTTTGAAAAACGAAATGAAGTTAGTAAGACCATAAATGACAGAGCATAGGATCCTTACACAGAGGATTATCCTCACCTCGGAGGTTACCCGAGAGTCGGATGCTGATAGTTGCTGTTCTATTGGCATAAGTTTTATTCAATTCAGCACCATCCAAAGTGATAAGCGTACCCTCAGGACTGGACGTGAATATAGGATTGACAAAGGTTGGTGGTTCTGAAAAAAAGAAAAATGAATAATCAATAAAAAGACATTCTATTTATAATAATCACCTAACGATCATCGATAATCGCTTAAGTCAGCGTCGCAAATAATTCTTAAGCGTCACGTATGAAATTCGTAATTCGAAACACGTAAGTAGCGAAGGTCATTGCTACTCTCAATAGGAATCGAGTGAACATCAAACGAAAGGAAAGTTGCGTAAACGCAAGGAATATAATAGAATAAAAGAGAAAAAATAGAAAATATCATCAGAGTGCGAAAATAAAGAAAAATATTTCAGGGACTTTAACGACTTCCTTAATAGCCATAGCGACGCTACCAGTTGCCAGGATTGAAAGAAAATCGAAGAAAAAAAGAAAATACAATTTATCCGAAAGATCAACGACTTTCTGCAAAATACTTCCTTAACGAGTCTTACGTGGAAGAGTGCTGGCAGCGATCTTCGGAATTTTCACGGTATTTCCCTTCTCCTGTGAATTCTCATTTTTCTCGTTATTGTAGATCGACAGTCGCACAGTCTCGAATAATCTCGACCGCATATGATATACCATAAGTACAGCTATCGACGTGAGACCCAGCGATATGATTGATCCAACGATAATCAGCACCGTTATGTCCACAGGTATAGTTTGTGCTTCTTCTGAAGAGAAAAAAACAACTACAAAATAGTACAATAGTCAGTAGCATCGAGAGCCATTAAAAAATATTCACGATATACGAATTTGAATTTTCCGCCTTTTCGAAATACCTTTTTGAATGGTTTTCACGAAATCAGGTTTTGGCGACATCGTAGCGTCGTTACGATCAACGTCATTCGTATCTTCCATAGCCATTGAAGATTTCATCTCGGTACCGTTTACCTCCAAATCTTTAGCAACGACTCTCTCGTAACCGGAAATATACTCCGTGCTGGAAACTTTCGTAGTTTCTTCTGTCATCGAATAATCATCACCACTTTGGTAGCCTTCCTCGGTATAGGCAGGTGTCGAAATCTGTAGGACTTTGGATTCCATCATCGATCCAATCGGTTCGGTAGATGTACCGATGACGTCCGTATTTTCTATATAGTAATTATCATCATTTACAACTGTCATATTTAAAGATTATAATCATCAATCTTAAGGCACCCGTTAAGAAGTTAAATTTGTTATAAATTGTCTTAAAAATCCTGCTCCTATACCCAGCATGATCGTTAGACGAAGTTTTATTCATAAAAATAATATATTACTATATACATAACGTATACTATACATACCTTCCACGTGTTCCGTCGTACGAGTGTATCTCGTGAGATTAACGAATCTATAAGTTTCGCTAACGGCCTGATAATCCGTCAGTGTACTTTCCCTATCAGTCTCATAAACATTACTTTCTTGTGGTTCCACTGTAACACTGGATACATGCGAAGCACGAAAGAGTTCTCCCTTTGTCCAATTTTGCACGAGAGGTACCTCAGGGACGGACACAGTAAAATTGAAACATTTTCCAGTCTCGTGGTGACAGCTGATCTGTGCATTTTTGCAGAAACACGTCGACTGGCAATTTACACCCCATTTACCACTTGGACACCGTTTGTTGCATCTGATAATAAAAATTTTCATATAATCAACATAGACTGTATTATCTAACGATATATATATATATAATAGATATATGTATAAAAATATTACTAACAGTGGTCCCTGCCATCCTGGTGGACATTGACAGCTCCCATCTACAGGATGACAGGATGCAGCGTCAGGGCCGCAGCTGCATTGCTGCATGCATTGTTTACCCCAGGAACCTGGCGGACATTCTGTAAAGTGTCGATCAAGCGTCGATCGATATATATTTGAAATCTTTGTATTCTTCATTTTCTATTATTTTGTTGATCTGGCAATTTTTATTATGCGAGGTTAAAAGGTTGTTTGGAGTTACAGGACTTTTCAATCTCCGACGTAAGAAGGTCTACGGTTTACCAAGTGCATCGCAGTGCACTGCAGTCGAGATGCAATGACAAGCAAACAGGAAAACGTGTCCGGAAGTCAACGATGAAAGTTGCAATGGCGGCACTGAGACTGACCACACCTTGTCGAATTCATTGAGGTTACGCCAGGTTTGGAAATCAGGATACTTCGAGAATAGGATGTAGGATGCAGGATACGCGATGACGTAGGTTGGTAACAAGAAAGCAGACAGATATCGTTTAATCCCACGTATTGAATTTTATACGTTCGTTACGATGATTTAAGAAGGACCGATAATGACGATTCATGACTATTATCGTTATAATCTACAGGAGCTCCTATGATGTCAAATTAGGAAGATCGAAATGATCCATTGAATGCAAATTTGATGACTGTCATTATGCAATATTTTTCAAGGTGGAACAAGGTCTTCTATTAAATCATTGAAATGACGCATCTTTGTTATTATTATTTTTTATTCATTTTTTTTAACTTACCATAAGCACAGTTATCACCCTGATAACCCGATTCGCATTGGCAAGTATTTGGCGAAATGCAAACACCCATTAAGCAGTCCTCACAATGTGGAACACACTTTGCCTCCACACCGGAATCGCCATGAATTTCTTGAACTGTGTATCCTTCACAACATTCACTCACGTTTCTCAGCTTGAAGTCATACTGTGAAATTATATAAATTTTAATTAATTCCCTCATCGACGTAAGTAGGTACAGATAAAAAAATTTTATTTTATTTTTTTGGGAATTTAAACAAAAATATTAATCATCATTATTTATACTAAGTTTCCTACATGATTTTTTATCTTAAACCTCGTTCGATATCTATTCTATCGATGCGTATCGAAAAAAAAATAATATATCAGCCTTGTAATTTGAATCTATCAAACGACACACCTTTCTCCAATTTCACGTATCGCTCGCAGATTACCGAACTAAGTTACGATTACGTAATCCATCGAGTAATCTTAAACGAAATAAATGCATGATAAAAGCGAAGTTACTGCGTTCAAAACAACCAGGTATATCTTACGTAACAGCACCGACAGATTCAACGATCTGTTCATTAATTTCTATTTTGTTCTATATACTATTATATACTATAAAAACGTATATCCTGCAACCAGATAGAAACGATTCTCAGAGTTTCTCATAGGATTAGTTAATGATTTCTGCAAAACGGAGCAGACTCGTTACCGTCAATCAACTCTGTACACACGGCTTCCCCTATTTTATTGAATACCCTAGGAAATCCATCGGTAACAATAATCGACAATATCCTCACGATTTTTCCACTTTCCTATTTGAAATGCGAGCATCGCATCGAGAGTGATCTTATCATACAGGAAACGGAAGGAAAACTTTTTGCGAATTCGTTGCAAAACTGTAATCCAAAGTACTGTCACGTATCGTTCGACATTCGAGCAACTGCAGTTTCCCCGTCTTCTCGAAAGTTCCGTCGCGCCTTGGATTGCGAATAAGCCTAGACTACTTAGAGACAAAGCAAAGCCATATATGAAAATTCCACATACGATATAGAATAGATTAGTGAAATTGAATTCTTAACATTTTTTTTATCTCTATAATTTTATTGTATATCTATATATAATTGTACATATACTCAGAATAGATTCATCAATTTTATTGGTAATCGTTATAATCACGTATTTCATTGAATTGAATGTTTTTCTTTCGTCATTGGTCAGACTCCAAATTGCCATAGGGTCCATTCAATATATTCCAAAGGCTCTATTCAATTCTCGACATAATTTCGATCGCTTCAATTTACCGACCGACCTGCAGCTGGATTTATCGAGAGACTCACCAGCTACAGATTGGACCTACCCTAATTGGTATTCAAGAATCGTCTGACATAAACCTTTGAATTGGTTAAGACACTCAGATTTCATCATTTCAAATCGAATCATCTGATTAGTAATCATCATGCAGGACGAAGAGTAACGGATTTAAAGATTCTTTTTTATTTTTAATCTGTTACGAGATGGACCAATCTGTACCATACAGCATCACTTTTTTAATTGACTCACATACGTTGAATAATCTTTGCTCTGTCTTTCACTTAAAATCATGGATTAAAGTTTCGTGATTAAATTTTTATAATGATAAATCAAAGGCTGATTCTACGAACGAATGAAAGTGAAGGAAAGTATACGATTCTCGTTCTACAACATTTATCACGTAGATCGGAGAATTCCAAACGACTTGGAATATACATATATGTATATTTTTCATTACGATATACAGTATTATTTTTATTAGCAAAAATGGGTCCAGTTTTTCTATTTACGTAGCGAGATAATTCAATCAACTATTTCTCTGGCAACCATAGACAATATATTTAATACATATCCAATATCGTTCGATCGATTAACTCTTTTTGATGATTGGCATAATTATAATAATTTCTCGAGACTTTCATTCTTCATTATTAACACCCAGTCCATCCATAACAATCACTTGGACTTGATCTGCGATTACGATTCGTAATTGCCGCATAAATCGGTCACGTTTCCTTTTATTTTAACGACATAGAAACTACCATTGAATTCCACTCACTCCTTTCTTTAACCAAACTCGCTGACGCCGATGTCGTTTATTTTATTTTTCTAATTAGACGCACTAATTGAGACACCCACTTTCCCTGTTAATTACTCTCGAAAATTAATAATAATAAAAAAAATTAAAAATTAATCAAGTACCCATAATTCCCGACATTCTAATATACAAGGACATTATGTCACTGATAAATTTTAATCGATATGTTACATTTCCACTATATAACTCGACAGTCGATTCCGTCGAATCGCAAAAAAATTGACATTCTTACACGATCGATATCCGGTTCTTTTTACAACGGCATAATATATACCTATATATATATATATATATTAGCCTCAGAATTTTCCAAGAGTGTCCTTGCCATTTAATCTTTTTTATTCGATAATGAACTTGCCGCAGATTCATTCATCCATGAGATACCATTTCGGAATGGCTCCGACCTGATCCTGATCGATTGATCTAATAAGAAATAAATGGTCTTTTACGTAATTCCACTATAACAAAACGGTAAGCGTGACGTGTCCAATTGATCGATATTTGCTACAGTACAGTCAGTCTCTGATTCATCTGGTATTGATTCGTATTCTCTATCATCAAAGAAAAGACTTTCAATCCTCGTATACATATGTCATGTGAGAAATTCCATGCTTAGCGATGAGACCAGGTGTTGACGTTATACGCGTCAATGTAATTGCTTGATTTGATATTTGGTTCATGGCTAATACGTAACGCATAAGCAGGAGAGAGTTCTCAGTCCCATGTAAGTGCATCCGCTTGTAGGTAATATTTTAATTGGCAAGGACTGTGCTCTCGGCGTAAAATCACATGGGATTTTCCTCGATAACAAATTCATATCTATATACGTTAATTATATAAATGAAGACTTAAGACCCATGTTCACCGGTACTCACCTTAATGCGAAATCGCTCTCTCATCTCCGTACGTGATTTTGGACACCTGGGTGGTATCTCAAAACACCAGGTAAACGTTTTCACTATAACCGGTTCGACGTAAATCTCACGTACTGTTACCGTATAACTGCAAATTGCAATACACGTTAAGGACACTTAATTGTTTAAGTATAGTCATTTCTTGTGACACTATGTTGTCCCATGCTAATGCAATTTGCTTATGATTTTTTTTTTTCAGCTACGAATGGCGTCAGTCGTTCGAGACTGTTTTGAGTAAATGAAAGAATAAATAAAAAATGTACGTTATTGCTTCAGCAGGCCTATGTAAAAAAATGATCGTAAAAAGGGGTTCACACTCACTTTTCCACCCGAGGACACACGTGGTCGCCAGTGAGCGCTAGGAGCGACGGTAAAACAGCTAGGATCAACAACTGTGGAATCCATAAGTGCATGTTGACACGTGATCGGAAAAACCTGTAGTACGAAAAAAGGTAATTTTTCAAATGTATACCATTTTTTATCTTGACATTTTTTGTATCTCTTTTTTTATTACACCTTGTACTCACCGTGTGTGCGAACTCCGTTCTTTTACAGTGGCCACCAAAAGAGGCCAGACGCTAGGGTTCTGGTTTTAAGATGTACTTGGTACGAGCAAATGATTTCTACCAGCAGGCAATGCCGCCATTATCTCGAGTAGCGTTCCCTGGAAGCAATAATGCATACCAGTAACGATAGTGTCTAAAATGCATATATCCAATTACGAATGAAGAGTATTCATTACAATATGACTACACGTGGTCATTTGACGCCGGAACAGGGATTCTTGAAATAATAAACATATGTCCAGTCCGATACACGTATGCATGCATATCGCTATTGCTGGTTGAAGCGTATAGTTACGGATATGAAAATTTTATAGGAGCGATAAAAATAAGAGATTTAATTGGTTTTATCTAGGATTCATGTAAATTTGAAAAAAGTAAATCGGCCCAAAAATTTATGTCATGAATGTCACTATCACCGTACACGACGTAACTGATTGGATCGTCACGGGAGGCAATTCAATTTCTCTCACTAATGGTCAAGTCTGCTTGCAAAACAGTAAAATAAAACCATCGAGCAGATCTGACGTAACGTCCCAGATTATCAAGGATCTCGCACGCGTTATTAAATCCTCCCAATTAACATTCACAGATACGATCACTCACGAGAATCGTTCGTTTTGACTTTTTGGATTATTTAATTCTAGACTAGATTTCGAATTTATCTAGCAGCGTCTAGTTGAGATTTTTTGAAACGTGATTTATGGATCGTAGAAAAGTTTGAGTGAGATTCACGTACCTATGGGAGAGAAAATTCAATTCCATATCGCTGATTGAATTACCATAGTGGTATGTTGGGTAATTGAAGTAACGAGTATGCAGTTTTATAGGTAAACAATATTAGAAGTTTCGATTTGATTAGAAGCAGAGTGCTAGTTTGCTTTCTTAGAAACTAAATGACTTTAGTAGTAAATTTACCTGGTTTACGATTAAAAAATTACTAATCGAACTTGGAACCGAATTACGTCAATGCACTTTTATTAATTGCGTTATTTATTTATTAATAAAAATATATATTTGAGCCACTCTGTGAATATATTAGACGAAGACTTTATTAGAGCGATGTACTATCCAATGATCCAGACACTGACTGACACTGCTTGACATCTACTATTCCCACTATAGCATATGGCGCTTAGTTTAACTTTTTTTAACTTCAGCATTCTGATACGAAACACAGCATCCGTAGGTTAGATAATGTTTCAGTATTGTCCTGGTAGTCGTGTAGGAGTTAGTTCGTGAGAAAACCGAAAAATTATTCCTGACTTGACCGACGTAACGCACAGCTGGAATTATGACGTAATGTAGCCTTTGTTTTGATTGGATTCAATTAGGTGGGACAGTGCAGCTGGTTACTTTGACATACATTTTACTAGAATTCTCATGTTTTTCTCTTTCCTTCTCCTTTTTCAATTTCTCCGTTAACCTTGTTATTCGTTTGACTGGCCATTCCACGCGTAACCAGCGTTTCGGGAAGAATAAAATATACGTGGCGATTGAAATAAAAATATAATAATCCTACAAAGTTATAATTTATCGAAAAGGTGAACCAGATTAAAAAAAGGAAGGCAGTTTCAGATTATTATATACAGTGTATGTATGAATAAAAATTGAGTTAACCTTTAGAAGCAAATTTACATAAAAATGCAAAAATAAATTTCGCTCTACTCAACAGGTTCAGAATCATATTATACCAGGTTACGCAAAACGTCTGGATTATATATATATTAATTGACTGTTGAAAGTTAAAAAAATTGTTCCTAATTGTAAATGATTTTCTTTAATAATTACTACGATACGTACGCAATGCTTATCAAAATTTCAATCCCAATCCTCGCCTCAAGTATTTCCAAAATCTCCATACTCCACACGTTCCATATCACTTTACACTTTTTTCTATCACGTTCAAGGAAAAACTCGGGAGATCCGCACGTGACCAAGGGCTGCACAGGTTTTAGTAGGAACAGACTTTTATTTCAGACTCGACTGTTATGTGTCCTCTGGCTGTTATATTACAGACTGCTTCACATTCAATGCCACCGTCACAATTGGCGGCGTTGCTACTCGGAATGCACTTGTAGTACAATGAACTCCGACCCTCGTTGGCCACTCATGAAACACTGAGCCTCCAGTCGTAGAAGCATCACATGGTCCAGCCCCAGCATTGTTACTTAAACGATGAATCTTGCACTCTCCACTCCCTTGTACATGTAGCATACATATACATAGATGCATGCAATGCACTCATTCGAGAAATAACACACTACGTAAAACGGCATCCCTTACGAATTGCCAGCTTGCCATTTCGAGAAAATCAATTTTGCAAAACATCCAACAGTACGAAGGTAGCCAATTAGGTAGATTACTCGAGGATAAGCACCGGAAGCTTTTAGCGTGATGAGAACGTTGCAAAATTTCATTTTCCAATAGCGCATTATTCATTGAAATATTCCTGATAGCCGGGCTCATGACTTTTTGACTTTTTTTCTCTTTCTTATCTAATGCCCGGATGCGACGAGTCTGATAAGATCCCTGTAAAACTCCTACACTCGTGAAGCGCTTGAAACTCTTGACATCGTCAAGAGCAGAAGTGTCAAGTGACATTTCGTAGGTACAGTCAATACACTGTACCACGGATCGAATAGTTAAATAATGTAAAATATACGTAAAGTATACATAAATAATTTTGAGAATGATCCAATCCATCTATTAATATTATCATTGATTTCGAAAGATCAATATACCCTGTGTTTATTAGATGCTAAAATATAATGATTCTAACAATGACTCGAGTAGTAACTGTATTGAAGGATGTAGTTCCGCCGGTTCCAGTCTCTCCGCCATAAGCCCAGTCGCATCGTAATGGGATGATTGTAAGGGCAATTTAATCCCTGGGGTTCTCATGTGCTTAGTCGTATTTGCCATTAGCTTGTGACGAAGATTTTTATTGTTTTGAAGTGGCAGTCTCCATTACTCTATATATTTGCCGACAAAACATATCTAACCAACGTACTATAAATTACGCAGTTCAATCTCTAGTGGTTCAGTGGTCCATTCAAATCTGTATACAAGTACTACACGTGTAAACTGACTCTTTGACAATTCCGTCTGGATTCACGAAACGAATCATAAATTATGTCTCGTGCATTCACTGGCAAACATGCCGCACGGAAAATCCTATTTTACTTGTAGAGTTTCTCTAGTATCCAGAATCTAGGGAATTTACCGGAATCGTTGTAACTTGGTTGGCAGCGTGCAAAACGACTCTTGAGTTTCGAGTTCTGGCACGAGGTCGTTCTCTTGAGCTCAAACAAACTGGAGGGCTCGGCATTGTTATGGATGGTTGAATAAATGTGGATCATGTTGGAAAATGGCCAATGCTCGTTCTTCCGCCACTTGAGGCGTCTAGAACGTCAGAGTAAAATTGTTAAATAACCAAAAGAAAAAGAGTGATTATATTTTTAATACAAAAAATAATCTAATCAGATTAGTCTTATCGGGATAGACAAGTTTTTTAAATATCATTCACGTTATGTATTCATTGAACTTTGAACCTATCCCTTTAACCCCTTTAAGCCCTTGGTGAGAACAGCCTTGCAGTGATTCTCGTTCAATCGCCATGCACGAGGCTTACGTGAAATTGCAGTTGCAGTATTATCTGGCAAATTGCCTCTGTACCTTACGTGTTGAATTGGCTAGATTTCGGCAACTGTGAAATGTAGGTTTATGGTTTAATAGCGATGCAATTGCAGTAATGCATTGTGACGCAAGTACCAGACTGACATGGTCACCCACTTCCTTGATGACACCTGCACTGAGAATAATGTCAGTGTCAGTTCAGTTGTATGCAGAATTCAATGCGTTAACTATTTTCACCGAGAAGTCCTTCTAAGGTCATTGGCTGCATGATTAATTCACGTCGCTCGCATGGATATTCGACCATTACCTGGTGGGATAAGAGCAAGGCGAGTATGCAAATGGTTTCGTTTGACATTTCTGCGTGAAATCAAATTACGCGTCGTTAGGACATCCTGAAATTCCGATCACGATATCAATGAAAAATCGTGTGTTTGGCACCTTGTCGATAAGGAATGTGACAACTTTTTAAAATATTCACACATCTTGTATCACGGAATTTCAATGTACCATAACAGACGTCATAATGAATGCATCGATCTTAATATAAAATTTTATTATATATCTTCATCAGATTGGAATCGCCAACGAAAATTGAACATAGCGTGCCGTTCTAGTTTGCAATGTGTAACAATGCCGGAACATGGCACATCGAAAGGATGACCTAATTTATAGGAGGGTACTAAACCACGATCGATATCTTTCTATTATCGTATCTTGGCTCGCGGCCAACCAATTAGAGGGCAAAACAAATGCGCCAAGAAGAAAGGATACAAATTGGTATTAGCAACACATACGAAAGCCTCAAGATTTAACATGTGTTCCAAGAGACTTCCTACCACACAAAATTCCAATCGATCGATCAGACATTGAACGTCGAATTCATCTGATACACTAATCGTATCTTTTTTGCATACTAAAAAAAATAGAAAGTACATCGTATAGATAAATCAGGTACCTACCAGTTAGGACGAAATTAACGCGCGAAAGTGATGTCGTGTGAACTAGCCATAAAGTCTCTTTTGCTCATTCACAGTACGCGTCATGCCACTTAACCGTATCTAATACCCATCTCATTGAGCCAGAACGTTAAATATTCCCCAGAAACTTTTTCTCCACTGCGCAGCAGACTCCTTGTTATCGAAACTTAAAGATTTCACAACCATAGTTACACCCGGTATACGCTCCAAGTCATTTTCTGAGTCTTGTGAAAATTCCCTAATAAAGAGAGGAGTTCGTGTCATCGTCCACCGGAATACCTACATTTCCCCCCTCTCTCCCACCAACCCTCCCTTTCGCAATATATCTCTCCGAGAATCGACGTCCCTGAGAAAAATTTCTATTCGAACTTGTGGGGCTTCGCTTACGCAGTTTTTACGCAATGAAGATCGAACAGGTAATTTGTCGCCACCGGTGTTATACAAGTGAGTGGAAAGTGTCATCTGTACGATTATATGTCTATAATTGTGATACTTCGTTTTCACACCTGACTGCGAAGAAATCAGAAGGCCCGAGAAGAGGGCTGAGTGAAAAGGAGACGAGTCCAGACCGAACCAACTGTTACGGCAATTGCCCACCAAGCACGCACCGTACGTAAACGTAGACTGCATAAACGTAGACCAATACGTACGTACTGACTTGGCTATGGGTTTTAGCTCTCTTGCCTCTCTTAGCTCTCTTAGCTCTCTTGGGTATTACGTACGAGAGGAGACTGACGAAAACATAAATCTTGCTTCTGTATGCGTGAGCCAAATGTACGAATCGACAACTATCTTCTCCCCTGTCGTTCCCCCTCTTCACCCCTCCGCCATTTTCCCCCCCTTTACTCGTGCCGTTGCTAACTCGACAATGACGCAACTACTTACTTCCGGTTTCTCTCTACTGGCTGATCCTCGCCTCTCCTACGTATATAACGTTAAGAAATTCTCTGGGAAGACTGACAAGAAGTTGACGTTTCATAGTCGGACATGCAGCATGTACGTCCATGTACCCAGTGTACAATGAATTTCCATAAACAGCAAGAAATCCTGGTCTGGTAATCAATATTGTTTATGCTAATGAAACTTTCGATTTGCTTTAAATAAATGAACGGTCGACTTAGCCTCAGTCAATTGTACGTAAACGTATTGGGTGTAGCTGACTCTTGTGATCTTCGAGTTCGTGTATCCTGAGGAGTGATGGTTAAGAAACAATGTGGACTTCGCTTCACTTCACAGAGTTTATTCTATCAGGTGTTTATTTATAAATTTTACTTATTATTTTACTTACTATATAAATAATTATTACGTGATGAACGGATCTCAATGACAATTGTTTAAATAAATAGACGACCTGTCGAAGCAGTCAGAACTTTGGATAGCTACTGGCTCTGCTCAAACGTTTTTTTTTTTTGCAAATTCCATTCGAATACCGATTTGCAGATATAAAACGGGTGAAAGCAACTGGGCTTCCGGGTAGCCGTGGCGCACATTGTTCGCCTGACATTTCGCGGAAAGGATCGACTTCTCGAGCCTTCCGATTACGCAAAACTGGAAGGACCAGTTTTCGGACACATCCGAGCTACGTTGCGCTGCTTGGATAGCAGCTGTCGTCGAAGAAAGATGCCTGGGTAATTGGTCAATTGGACCGCCGGAAGTCAACGTACATACACGCTGTCACTTCCGCAATTCAAGAATTCCAAAGGACCAACTTTAAACGTATAGCGTTCGTACCGAACGATCCCATTGGCTGCTATTACAATTATAAGTAAAAAAAAACATGCTTCACATCGATTCCCATATAAGCATTAACGCAGAAATACACATACTCGACATATACACACTTCCATCTTCGATTTAATCGAATCCACTTTGCAATTACTCAATTCCCATCTCGAGCAGGTTTATATATACATATATATATACTCTAATTGCTTACTCAATTAAGAAGAAAATTCACATCGACCCTTTCACTGGGAAACGATTATTTTTTCTTAAAAAAAATTTTTTTTCCAAATGCATTGGCGATTTGATTTCTTTAACTTTTCTCCGCAATTCCCATGCGCATCGAATCCTCCTGATCGTCTTCCTCGGTTCAGATTAGCTTGGCTTCTTGGACGATCCTTTAGCGGGACAGGAGAAGGTGAAGCAGAACTAGGAGTGACGCGGTTGTTGCGTACGTCGTCGAGGAGAGGACTGAGAAGGCGGAGTTGTAGAATCCGCTACCGTATACCTGGAGGCCTGCAGTCTCTATGCTGCGCTTGCAGTAATCGCCATCTGCAACAGACAGATGCATTACATAGGATGCATGTTACACACGGCTATAAAATATACTCTGGGACCTACTCCATGACGCAGATTACTCGCTCAAGGATAAAAGCAAAGCAACCGGCTCAAACGAATCTGACTCATTATACCAGGGAATGTTTCCCTTTCCTTTGTTTTGCACAAGACGATTAACCAGACTTGCATCAAGCTCCCCTAATTCATACGTAGAGCAGTACTTAATAATGTTCCCTTCATTGATGGGAATCGTGCATGAAATTGGAATAAGGTTAGACAATAATGAGAGCCCTGCGAAACCTCATGCTTTTAATTTACTGTGCAATTCTCCTATGGAATAAAGGTATGCAAGAACAAGTGGAAGAAGCGTGGGACGTGCATCTGTTGAACAGTTTAGAATTAAAGATATCTAGTTGAACCAGTAACAGGAGAGATAAACATTAGATACACATTTAGTTCAATACGATGACTGACTGCCTCAATATTTGCTTTACCATTCGTACAGAATCCCATAATCCTACAGCCTCACAGGCATCACGATAAAGGCGATACTTTGATTTTATTTATTCATTCGGATCCAGCAGAATCCTGGATTATTGCGTAACAAAATAAACAATTCAAACTTCAGCACTCGTTACCGCGCCTATAGTTGAGACAGTAAAATGAAGTCATTTTTTTAAATAGAGAATACAAGGATTACTGGTACTGTAACTAGATCCTTATATGGTGGACGAGGAGTCTATATGCTTTTATATAGATTACTTTGCCGGGAAGAATTCACATTGTTTGTACTGTGAGATAGAGGCTCGATTATGCACAAGGGAATTTTGTTTTCACGTTACGTAATAGAAACGCGTAATTTTATTAGACGCATAACCATAGGAGTATAGGACCATCAAGAGTGTTGATGTTGGTAGGCGAATCAAGATGGCGGCGTTCTCTCTCGTTTGTCCATTTAACGAGGTGTAGTTGAATTTAAAAGTTCACGGGAACTCGGTTGAAATGTCAAGTCGAACTCGAATTGCATCATAATAGCTTTGGATTCAACAGCATCCGTCGCGGCCATGTTTAAAATTTTATTTTCAATCCGAAGTCTCGTTCAGCAATTTTGTTCTGTCTCCTTCTCTCACTCTCTTTGACGCCCGACAAAATCTACAGGCGCAGGGTAAACATGCGACTAATAATTTGCGATTTATTCTTCTTCACTTGACTAGAGAGAAATCTCTGTCACTTCGAAATTTCTCAATGCGATATTTCTTTCTGCTGAAATTACCAAATCTAATGAAAAATCTCACTCACCGTTAGACCAGCCAACAATTTCGCCGGTTCGCAAGTTTTCTGCCCTCAGCCAATCCTCCAAAGGTCTGAAGTATTCTCGAAGTGCTTCACCATTGAGTCTGGATTCGCCTGTTGCCTCCTGAAGGGTTTCCTGCCAGGGTCTGGAAGACCCCTTTTCCATTATTTTTCTGTAAATATAAAATCGACGTTTGAATCACGAGTTGCGAGTGTAAAAAAATTGTAATCCGTAATACATATGTATACGTATATCCATAAATGCATATGTACAGACAATTCCTTTCTATGAATGCTAAAAGAACGACGAAATCGTGTACGTTGTGTACAAGTCATAAGATATTCATTGAATTGCTATAAAGATAAAGAACAATAAATATTCTCATAACCAATGAGGGTATTCAAAAAAATTCCACATGATTCCTCGAAATCAGTAGATTTCAACCATGTATACATATCTAACACATAGGTATCATTATCCATCCATGACATTAATGGATGCAGAAATTATGTTTCTTCTTGTTATTCAATTGGATTTACGACGTTTACAATCCAAAATAGTAAAACTTTCTTTTTCATTCGCTCTGTCACATGTGGCATGACATATAGAGTATTTTAACAGTTCCTCTGCCTATTGCCCATAATGCTACCAAAATGTTTATTTTGATAGGTCGTATATCTCATTTTCACTAATTCAGTTTTCGTGTTGTTCAAAGTGACCATTTTTATTTTTATCAGATAGTCGCTCATGTCGTCAAATAATTATTGGATGCTGTGCTACTGTACTAACCGAGATTTTTATTGGTGGTTCAGAATTGCCCTCGATAATTAGTTGGTGACTAATTACGATTACAGCTATTTATAGGTTTCCCAGTCGAGAACCTGATGCTTTCTCTCTGAACATATTGAGATGTCCTAGTCAACATGCAAGAGACGTATTGCTCAACAAAGAAAATGATATCATCCAAAGAAATTATTGCATAAAACGTAAAGTAACTAGAGTCACTGTAAAATCCACTGATCTAATGTACAGCAATGTTTTAAGAGCGTGCTAGGAAAATAATACATATCACTATCAAATAACACGTTGAGGCAGTTTTTTGATTACGTATCAAGATTTCATGTTTCCTTAAGAAATGGTCACGTGGATTTGGCAATTTTAATATACATGAATTTATTTTCTTACATTGACCATCATTATTCCTCTTGTCCTACTGACTTATGCGCGTACGTTTGTTAATAGGGCATCGTATGGATCTCACTACCTGTTTTACCTGAAACCAGGAAAAAGTGGATACCTTGCATAATTCAGTAATTTCAACCATGTAATGGACATCGCGAGTATAATTTGTCTCGGTACCTTCTTACTGTCTGCTTCTGGGACAGGGCGAGTCGACTAGTGGAATCTGTGCAAAAATATTTTCAGACGTTTTTGCATAGTTACACGTAAAAAAGTTGTATACAAAATATTTGTATTTTAAATTCAAAAATATCCCAGTGACAAACTCTTTTTTTTATTCACGATACCACATAAGGTACTTAACATTGATTTATCTGAATTCACATACTCGATGGTAAATTCACCTTCATTATATAGAGCGCGAATTAATAAACGGACATTGATTCATTATCAAGAACTGATGCCTCACTGATTCCGAAAGGTAATGCTCAGAATCTATTCTTGAGGTCTCACTGGTCCCTAAGGCTACCCAGGTTACTGATTGTGAGAACGTTGGGAACCGTGTCAACCTGGTCGGTAATCGAAATGGGTGGTTGGCCAACAAGAAGATTGCATTATGGAATCTGCATTTAATTCGTATACTTATGTAAAACAGTAGTTAATTAGTTAGTAGAGCATTCCATGGAAAATCAGACGTATACTCTATGGCGAAGTCAAATACGTAGGCGTTACTAATGATTCAGCTGTTGAGAATATGGTTCGCAGCCCGACGGTACTTACAGGCGAGAGTTTGCAACTCGGGAATATATTGACAGTGTATACGAGCGTATAGATATAGCCAAGTTGCGAAATAATTTCTTCGAGAATCTTAACGAGTATCCGATTGGTCGCCGTTAAAAACTGATTACAAGCTAACCCGATGATTTTTCAAGAGCTAAAACCTGTCCTACGAAATTGCCTGAATAACTCTGCTCGTCGAACGACCAATATAAATATGAATCATTAAACGAACGATGAATCAAGATTTATTTTAGCAAGCAAAATTAATATATTATTTTAATCGCACCACGAGAATCTTCAACACGCAATACATCCCTATCGCCATCGTAATCTTTGTACACTCCCTGAGATAAACAAGCAACCCAGCATCACTGTACGGGAGCAAGAAGTTTCGAGTCTCGCCTGTAATTTATCAATTTTATAATATCCGGTACGGAGGCGAAATCGGCACTTTCCTGCAAGCTATGTCGCAACCCGGGATGCTGGAGACATTGCGTAGTTCTATGAGAAAATATCTGTTGGCTATCCGGTTCGCGGTGGATGTAGATAATTGATTGGCTGGAGTTCGTTAATCACATTACAGGGTGTAAGATAAATTCATTTTATGAGCTATACTCAAACTGCCTATAATATTTCAAAGTATTCAATTAGTATAGGTCCTATACTTAAAAAAATAAAAAATAAAATAAATTACCACAGGTCAAAAGACGGAAGCGAATGATAAACCACGGTAGTCGAAGGCGACAAGCGGAAGGAAGCAAAGACATGTAGGATAAGACGTATGCGACATGCAGGTGGGTGTCCATCGTAACCACTATTGGTATTACATGTCGGTAAGCCGAGAACAGCGAGAGTTTAAAATCGCCTTTACGTATCTACTCCCATTACAGGAAGACCACCATAGAGCTGTCTAGTAATCCAGTTTAAAGTGTGTCATGCCCGGAGGCTCTTGATTCCTTGGGATGGTCTGTGAGTGAGAGTGTACGATATTTCATGCGATTATGCTCAGGAGTGACCTTGAGAGTGAAAGAGAGAATTTCTTGTACTAAATTGAACGTAAAAAAAAATAAACACGCAATCGTTTAGAATCGAAGCTCAAGCAACTCTACAAATTGGAACGCGATTACGTTGGACGTTATTTGTCTAGTACGTGCACGAATACATAAATGGTCCTTCTATATAATGGCAAAAGAATCGATCGAAAAAATAACATTGCAAAAAAATATTTATTTTTCACAATACCATACCTGCCTGGGATCGCAAAAAATTCCTTTGCCAATTCTCATAGCTGACTATGAGGTTAAGGAAGAAAATTTCCATTAATTGGCCACTTTTCCATGCGCCCTTTATACACTTGTATACAATAATTTCCAGTAACAATAACGGATTCGTACATTGGAATAACTCACGAACCGTAGAAAAATTGACAAATTGATTCTAGATCATCGATCAGATCTCGGATCACTGACTGTAGTCATGGTTGCTGGAGATTGTCATGGCAAATTAGTGCATTGCCCAGTATAGATAGAATCTACCAGGATCTTGGGTTAACAATCATAAAAGACATCGATCTAGTCAAATGCAATTTTATCGAATAATTAATTCAATGGATCTGAATAAAAAAGGATTCGATGATAGTCACTGGTATGAATTATTCTAAAAAATTAATTTTTCTAGGTATCACATCACGTCATTATTCTCATTGATTTCGAATTCAATGACAATCGCGTAAACGAGTCCTTCGGGGAACTCGTGGATAACTAAATGGAGCAATGCGTGAGTCTCTCTTTGAGTACGTAGCGATACGTTCTAGCGATAATCCGGCAGAATTTATGGCGGACATGCAACGAAGTCTGCAGCCCGTAGGCAAAGTTTGCCTGATGATTTTTTTTGTCGCGCTGCCAACCATAGCCTTGTTGTGTAGTCGTTCGCCACGGTCTTTGGTAATGTGGGAATATGTGCTTGGTAACGTTATACAACAGTTGGTAGTACCGTTAGCCTCTTAAGGTGCATTCGTGCATCTACTGCAATCGTGTGCAATCACGACGTCGACGCCGACGCCGATGCTGACGACAAGGACTAATATGTAGGAGGAGCTCGACGCGAAGGTGCTTTGCGATCGTTACTTGTAAAAGAAAGGAAACAGTTTGCGAGACTCTACTTGGGAGTTCTATATCATTTGATTGTGCCGGATCCATTGCACTGTGGGTGCACGTTGCATTATATCAATAATTGAACTGAGTATCGACGATTTCGAAAGGATACCATTGATTCCCTGGGAATGCATTAGTTTAATCTGATCTCGTATCCTTAAGGCTTGATATCCGGTTGGGATCAACTTTCAGGTATACGACGACGAATTAGCATTAGCATGATAGAATTTTGATGATATTCGAATAAAATTGTATGCCGGATATTTCGATTTAAGCATATTCGATTATTTACTAATCATTTTGTTTTTTTTTTCTAATGACTTGGATTTTTTGAAGTCTTAAGCTTCTTTTTTTAACTTTGTCATTAAATTGTTCTACGAGTATTATGCATAATGATATAACGAAATTATGTATTTATCGTTTATTTCATAATTTACATCACACCATTAAGAGTCTTTATAGATGTCTAGATATTCAAGATGTCTATTACCGGGAATATAAAAAAACCACAAGATGGCCAGTCGATTCCATATTCTTGATACCCTTGAATACAGATGAGCGCAAAATGTCAAATTCTGCTAATAGTTTTTGGAGATGGACGAATAATTTATTCGGTGTTCTTATTAAGAAGTCGAAATTCTACAGCAGAGCTACTACTCCCAAAAATCATCTGACATGTTCTATATCGATGACCATCCCTTCTCCTTTTAACCTGAATTTACAAACTTGTTAATTACGAGTCACAATCAATATTCGTTTCAGCAAAGTGCATCACACGCAGAATTCGAATCGTCAAGGCTCTTTCTATAGCTGATATAAAAAAAACGTGGTTTACACCCAACTCACTGATACTTCAGTCCTCGTTATCCTCTTACCCATTGTGCCCGATCGCGATCTATCGCTGAATCCATTCTATCTGTCTTCCAGCGAATGGAAGTGTACAACAAGGCGTATACTCGTTGCACGGATTGTCGGTGCTATGCGGAACTGCACGACCAATCCGGATAGGGTTTATCAGTGTAGCGTGAAACAATGATATACCGATATCCACGTCGTGTGAATCGAGTGGACTTGGGGTGGCAATTTTATATGGAAACTTCACCCTAATAATTGTTTAATAATAAAATTTCGACTTACCTCAATACTCGGCCAGCTTCGGGACTTCGATAGAAATCACATTTGTGCAACGGCTTACGCGACTCATCTGAGAATCTTTGTCCAGCTGCCTGACAGAGTGAACGGTACAACTGAAACTGGAGTACCCCAGCAACGAAGTTACTAAAAATAAAACAGAACATAATTTCATAATTGCTATGACGTGTTAATATAATTATACGATATACGGCTAATTAATCTATGCTGAAACATTCAATTGGGAAAGTCTTCCACGCCTCCCGAAGGTCATTCGGAAAGTTAACGAGTCTGAACACTCCGCGAAATAATAATTTATAGTCAATTTCGAATAGATCGAATAAAAAGCTGATCCGATTTCAAAAGTATCAAGTCACCGATCGCCAAGGAAGAACGAGAAGGGAATTTAAAAAAAATGAAAATAATCGAAGGTGAAGAGGAAATGCTTGAGGATGGTCGTGAAACGTCCAGGGCGGGGCAGCGGAAGGCACTTTCGGTTTGCGTCTACTTCTCCTGGTGGCTCGAGCGGCAACGTCCTTTACGTAATAGGTGGTTGGTCTCTGCCGATCTCTCGCTCTAAATTATGATCGGTTATTCAAGCTATTCGACTTTCATGGAGGAAGAGACACATGCGCTATTCCTAGAGGGGAATTGCATGAAAAAAAAAAG
Source organism: Cephus cinctus (assembly GCF_000341935.2). Lineage (NCBI taxonomy): Eukaryota > Metazoa > Arthropoda > Insecta > Hymenoptera > Cephidae > Cephus > Cephus cinctus. The sequence continues at coordinate 496,900 of NW_014333166.1, read as the reverse complement.
AAATTAAATCAAGGTAGATTCATAGCGTCCTGGTGTCGGTCTGAAGAGGGAGTCGTACGCCTGGGACCTCAACGGGCTCGGTCCACCATACAAACAAAGAACGTGGGGGTAGGGCCCGGGCGGTTGGGCCCGTGCGAAGGCGAAAGTGTGCCGCGTATATAAGGCCCGGAACAGCCGGCAATCAGCATCCAGTTCACTCCTGGACTCACCCAGAACATCGTGAACACAAAAATGAGGAGTCTGGTACGTCCACGCAATTTCGCCAAGTTTACATCGCTTACCGTGACGATGGATATTATGCACGAGAGAAACTAGATAACCCACTGGGAATTATGAGTGCTCGTGATAAAGGCGATAACGCAGGATAGCCAGTGTATTTTTATTAAATGCGAAAAAGTTCATTATCGACTATCGGATCTAGGGAGTTTATTCGTGTGATCTTCGATTTTCTTTTTTGCGCTATGAAACGTCTCATAAAAATTGGGCCTTGCGAATGAAATATTTCGACGAGTCTTAAATATCTCTTTACTTGGTTAAATCTTACACTATTGTTTCTTTGATTTCAGCTTTGCTTGGCACTACTGGCCCTGGCCGTATCGGCGTTGGCTGAGGACGTTAAGGAAGCCAAGAGCGTCGAGAAGACATCCGATGCCAAATCTGCGACTTCCACCAAGAAACAGGAAAAGCGTGGCATCTTTGGACTAGGTTACGGTTATGGCTATGACGTCGGGGGTTACGAAATCGGTGCCGGAAGTCATGGAGGTGGTCTTTCCTTCGCTTCCTCGGGTATCGATCTCTCTGGCTTGAGTGGCTACTCTGGATATTCTGGTCACGGCGGTTCCATTGAGGGACTTGGTGGATACGGAGGATACAGTGGATACGGAGGACACGGTGGAGAACACGTGAAGACCGTCACCGTCGTTAAAAATGTCGCCGTTCCAGTTCCAGTAGAGAAGCACATACCTTATCCAGTTGAAAAGCACGTACCTTACCCAGTTAAGGTACCAGTACCTCAACCCTACCCCGTTGAGAAACAGGTCCCTTACCCAGTTAAGGTCTACGTCAAGGTACCAGTCCACGTACCCCAACCGTACCCAGTTGAGAAGAAGGTACCCTACCCTGTCCACGTTCCCGTCGACCGTCCTTACCCCGTCAAAGTTCTGGTCCCTCAACCTTACCCAGTTGAGAAGCAGGTACCTTACCCAGTCAAGGTACTCGTTCCTCAGCCGTACCCTGTTGAGAAGCAAGTACCCTACCCAGTCAAGGTACCCGTCCACGTACCCCAACCTTACCCAGTTGAAAAATTGGTACCTTACCCAGTGAAGGTACCAGTCGACAGACCCTACGCCGTTCATGTACCAAAACCGTATCCAGTGACTGTCGAGAAGCACGTGCCTTATCCAGTAGAAAAGCCCGTTCCCTACGCTGTCAAAGTACCTGTTGACAGGCCCTACCCTGTGCACGTTGACAGGCCCGTGGCAGTCCCAGTAAAGGTAGCTGTACCTCAACCCTACCCCGTTGAGAAACCTGTACCTTATCCAGTGGAAAAGCCCGTACCTTACGCGGTTAAGGTACCCGTCGACAGACCCTACCCTGTGCACGTCGAGAAGCCTGTGCCCTACGCCGTCGACAGGCCTGTACCTTACGCGGTCAAGGTACCAGTAGCGTATCCGGTTCACTCCGCCGAGGAACACGGTGGTCAAGGAGTTCAGATATCGGCTCAAGATTCGTACTCCCAAGTTGGAACCTACAATTCTGGAGAATCTGGATACTACCACCATTAAAAATGGACGACCTACATGGTGACACAATTGAGACCTTAATTTAGTAGTAGCTGGTTTGCCTACCCCGAAGACCTTACTTGAGATCCATTATGAAAATCATTGTTATTTCAACGATCATGGATCGCAAGTATCTCTCAAGTTCTGTCGGAACTTGAGGTCTTGGTCGAAGTTCACTGAGACCTCAAGTTACGAGTACCTTAATTATTGTATCTTACAGAATTACAATGACAGAACACGCGCGATTTCGCTCAGTACCAAACTTAAACCATTCCGCTTGAGATACTCTTTTGTACCTATATATATAGTGTAATATTTTTTATACAGAAATAAATATAAAGAATTAAAAAAATAAAGTATTTCGTAATTTTCTTATATCCACAAAATTCCATATTTCGTTCACTCTCCATTCTGCGTATTAAGATGACAGGATCGTCTGGTCGACTGGTCAGCGAGTTCACATGAGAAGTTATAAAACCAGTCCTCGCAAATCACCTGATATTTTTAATTGACTTTTTAACGTGTAAAAATTACTCAATATCACAGTCGCCATGCGAATCGAGTACGCACGCTACTTGTAGTCAGGTTTGGCTTATTTCTTCCGGTCTACCGCGCCAGATAATGTCGTATTACGTTCATAGCGTCAACCTACTTGATCGTAGCTCCCTGATGGTTTTGCTACTTAACTCACAAGCAGCTTACGTACTTGTCCGATGAGAAATGTTATGCAATCGGCCATTATCGCACGCGACGCTGGGCCTGAAAGTAAGAGTCCCGTCTCTCCTCCCTCTCTCTATTTCACGCTCCTCTTTAACCGAAGAGCAATCTAATGGGACCAGTAAGGCCTCAGGCCCAGGAAATAATCTCTCCTTCGCCAGTGTTCGCCATTCCCCATACTAAACGATGTTAGATAATTTATCACTCCAGATACACGGCCGATTACATGAGAAACATCATTCAATTGTTTGGCAGCTCAGCGCCTCTGGTGGCGAACCCGTGAAGTTCTTGAGATATCATTACAAAATACGTGCTACCTATTCGCCTGAAATCGAAAGAGGAGTTTCACTTGGTGAGAAAATAAAAATTGGAGAGAAATTTATAAATGTCGTCGAGTCGATGACGAACGTGAATTTTTATGAGGTAAATGGCGGATTTCGTAATTCGATATAAGGAAAAAGAAAACCAGGCATTTACGCGTGTTACGTGGATTATGTGTGTTGCATAAATATTATTAAAAATTCAGAGCAATAGAGATTTTGCAAGGATCATAAATGTTGGATAATGTATGGACACATTTATCATAAGGCGACTAGGTGCTACGTTCGTTCGTCACGGTTCGGTGATTTACGCTAAAATGAAAATGGCAAGTAAAAGAAGCAAAAGAAAAAGGGGAACGCGAGAGATACAACAAAAGTAATCAGTGAGAATTTAACTAAGTGCATACAATCCTTCAACGTAAGTTACAGGGCTACAAGGCAAGGCGTTATTACTGGGACAGTGCAACTAGAAGTAAAATAGTTACTCATTGTAAAATCCTAAAATCAATCGTACTCAAATTTTTAGCAAAGCTTTTTGTCACTTTATATTTTTCTTTGTGAATTGTCCCAACCTTAATAAATCCTTGGGCTTTTTTCCACTCTAAAAAAAAGTTGTATTTTATCAACTTATCTGTACTGCATAACTTTCTAGGTCAAGTCTGGCCTGTCTTCTGGGAACTTTGCGATTTGACATTCTCAGCGACTCGTAAACGCACCAGGATATATATGCAGGATTTGTAGCCCGTGTGGATATTTTATAACGACTCCACATCGTGACGCATCCGTTCTCCGCTGACGTAACTGACTCTTACGAGCAAAGAACTGCTTTCAGAGCCACCAAATGCATCTACGGTTTCTAATCGAACCACAACGACAAAATACCGTTGGTAAGGGAGACTTCCTCCGACATCATCAGTTACATAGCAGCCTAGTATAAATATTTCAATTTATTCTAAAATTGACAATTTCGAAGCTGAAAAGTTTCATAGGTTCAATAAACTATTAAAGATTCTATTCTTGAAATCTGCAAATTTCCCTATACAAAGTCAATGAAATTTAACAAAATTCAATATCAACTTTTAACGTGTATGCTTATACCCAGTGTCGTATTCTATTGTCATCCGCCTAGACTACCAGTGGCGGCGTTAATGCATGCTTCAAGATTATGCGAATTTCTTAGGTTGGGAAATTGCAGCTGCAACGAGCATCGACTTCACGGCGCGTTTCCATATTTAGCATATACTGTGAGAACAAAGAGATACGTATGCTAATACGGGGCTGGAGGCGTGTACGAGAAAAGTGAAAATGACGAATGATTTAAGGAACATAATATACGGCTGTTGGCATAGCGTGCTATTTTCTTTTTATATGTACACACTGCGTCTCCGCGAGAACTATCATGTTACTTTTCACTCGAGTACTTCTTCTGCCTAGCCATGCAGCCACATGTGTGGCAAGTATGTGGCGATCGTAGAAGACATGATGGATTCCAACACGTACATCTCGCGTAGTACAAGATAGCCGTAAACAAATCGTATGATGGCGAAATGTCGTAACAGCGTCGTTCGCTAATCTTGGGATGAAAAAAAAAATGAAAACCCGTGGGAGACTTTTGCTACAGTCGGAATCAGCGATGGCGCAATTATTATTATAGTAAGGATACCGGCAATGGAGTATCTATATTGTATATAGACTATATAGAGACCGGAACACATATTTGTTCAATCGAATGTAACGAATGATCGAGACGCAAGAAAAGTTCATTAATCCCTATTTTGAAATTCGTAGCAGTTAGGAATTCATCCAAGCGCGTATTTCTAGTTAATTAGTTCACGATAACGCAGAGCCAATACGCCTTTCATATTATAATTTGCTGGCTAACTAGCATACACGTAGAATTCTATTTGCAACACGGTATACTGTATGGTATAGTTTCCTTTTCTTTTTTCTAAAATTTTATTCGTCACTTAAAAATAATTGTAGCATTTAGCACGTCTGTAAAGTGACTTACTTAAGACATCTTTTCGACGTGTATACTAACAGTGTGTAAGATAGATATAAATTTGGAATTACGTGACAAAATCCTACAATGCTCCAACCATTGTATTTTAATGAAGGTTCCCAAACCCGTTAATCCTATCTCGGTCTAAAGGCGATATCTTAATAAACCCTAATTGCGCCATAGTCTCTTTCGAAGCGAAAGAGATTGGCATTTCCGCCCTTTTTTCATATTTATCCGGCCAAGGATAATACGTCATTCGCGGCGTAATATTAGTTTGGCAATATCACGAAACTTCACCGGCATATTATCCACTTTGAATATTCTCACACTGTGGCTTGTCCGACCATGAGAAGAATGAAAGAAAAAAAAAAGAAAAGAAAAAAAGATACAAGCGTCGCCTGTATAATTACCAAATGCAAAATTCACCAGTTTACAAATCATACACTGAAACAGCACTTCTCCAAATATATCGCGCTTACTATATATATAGCCAAAGAATAACAGCACCAGATCAGCATCCTAGGTCACTAAATAATGTATATACTTCTCGACTAATTGCATAGAAGGTTAGTACCGGCATCGAGCGTAAACTGCTTAGCGTGAGAAGAACAAACTAAAATCGAGAGTAAACCGACGGCAGTCAGGAGAGATCGCGTGCCAGTTGTGAAAACTACGGATGCTGTCCATGCCATGTACCGTGCTCTTGACCACCACGTGACCAAGAAAGTGCCATTCATTGGTCTCGTCTTTTGTCAAGGAAGAAAGAAGGTAGGAAAAGTATCATTTCCTGGGGACGTGACGAGAAGAGCCAAATATTCTGGATCACCTGGACCAGAGGAGGATGGTATTTTGCGAAGTAGAGAATTTGCTGAATAGAGTAGCAAAGTGCTTTTGACGTCGGATACTCGAATGGAAGATGCATCCATTATGCGTTAGTAACCCACGGCACGCAATGCTCGTTTACTTTCGAAAGTTACGGTTAAGGTTGGAACTTTAATATACGTTGTCGAGATGAAGGCCATTGACAACGGAACAGGCCCTATAGCGGTACCGGTAAAAGATGGACTGGGATAGACAACTGAATCTCACTCCACGTATGGTAGCTTTTTTTTCTAGCGACTCTGGTATTCACTTAGGATGCTCTATATGCAGTATACGTTTTCCGGGACACACGTTCAGAGATTTCACTTTCAGTCTCTGGGCGTACACGGGTCAGCTGCTGGTTTAGCAGGCAACGCACTAGAACGAGGAGCGCGAAAGCGGCTTAGAAAAGCTCCCTGGATGCACGCTATAATAGCAGCAGCAGCAGCAGAACCTGATCTCCATTCTCGTATAAAAAGTGAAGACACGCAGTGAGAATGCGTTAGTTCAGAGACGATCGAAACAGGGTGAACAAGGAAGGAGTCTTATTCGCGCTCGATTCAATCATGGGACACGCGGTACGTGTGAGCGATTATAATAATTGTGAAATTTGGTTTTTCCGGGAATAAGACTTGATAAGTATGGGACTGGCGAGAGTGTTGGGACTTGTGTGAGAATCTACTGACTGTATGGTTAGACACAGGAGTAACGTTACTTGTTTTCATTTGCAGACATGTCAGGCCATTCTGATTGGATTGTTTGCGGTTTGTGCAACGTCGTTAGGATTGACGTCCAGAATGAAATATGAAAACACGTCAAATCGGAGATCACCTGTTGGATACCAGATTCTTCGGTATTACGTATCGGAAGGAAATCTGAAGAGGAGTGACAATGGGGATGCTGCGTCTGGCGAGCACAATGCAGATAGAGCTAGTTTTCAAGGAAACGACCACGGATCGTTTTACGACAGTCATGATTACTCGTCGAATTCCAATAGTCACGGTAAATACTATCGCCTTGAATAACATTGGATCAGGTAAATTAATCGTTGATTGTTTTGCTACAGAGGTGGATCAAAGTTTTTCAAATTCCGAGGGTCACGTTCTGGGTCACCAGGTGCACGAAGACGTTCACAAGATCATAACGATAATTAAGAAAGTCGCTGCTCCTTATCCAGTGGAAAAAACTGTTCACTATCCAGTGATAAAGAAAGTTCCCTATCCCGTTAAGGTTCCAGTTCCTCAACCTTACGCAGTGCAGAAGGAGGTTCCAGTGCCGGTGAAGGTCTTCGTAAAGGTTCCAGTGAAGATACCAGAACCAGTACCCGTTATAAAGGAAGTACCTTATCCGGTGAAGGTACCAGTTGACAGACCAGTTCCTGTCAAGGTTTACGTACCCCAACCTTTTCCAGTGGAGAAAAAGGTTCACTACGAGGTTAAAGTTCCAGTTTCGGAACCGTTCCCAATCGAGAGAAAGATACCAGTTCCTGTGAAGGTAACGGTCCATGTGCCTCAACCTTATCCAGTTGAGAAGGTCGTGCACTATCCGGTGCATATAAAAGTAGAGAGACCAGTTCCTGTACCAGTTGCAAAACCATATCCCGTTCCTGTGTCTAAGCCTGTTCCATATCCAGTAGAGAAGCCTGTTCCAGTTCCAGTAAAGGTACGAGTGGAGAGGCCGGTTCCAGTGAGAATTGAAAAACTGGTCCCGGTCAAGGTCAAGGTTCCCGTACCAGCACCTTATCCTGTCGAGAAGGAAGTTCCCTATCCTGTTGAGAAGCACGTACCTTATCCTGTTAAGGTACCGGTCGACAGACCTTATCCGGTTCAAGTGATCAAGTCTGTAGCATATCCCATACAGAAGCCTGTACCTTACGAGGTTAAAGTACCAGTAGGTATACCTATCCGTGAGCAAGGTCATCATTGAACCATTAGATAATTACAGGATGTAGAATTACTTAACAGGGGATTTGTAGGAATTCAATTCGAATCCGTCATTCGCTCGGAACAATTCTTCTTCGAGGTACATAAAAGTGTTATCAAGTCGGATGACTTATTTTTGCGAATTTACCAAAGAACTGGTATCGTTATAGTTGAAACCGTTACCCAATTCATCTCGCTAAAACTTTTTTATTGGAAGCAAAGGTGAATTGCAGCAACGTTGTAACCCGATAGTAACCGGTATCAAGAAGTATCTCACGATCAACCAGATATATAACCATTTACATTGGCAAGTGGCTGCTGCAAGAGATCGGTGCATGTCTGCTGCAACCAGAATCCATTCTAACCGATTGCCCTGATTAGGCTCCAACGATTTGCTACTTTTCTTCACGATGTACTATATTTCTGTTAAAGTACCGAAGCACGTACTATTGTTTCTGTGAGAAAACACCTGTATCTGTGGGTGTGTGTATATATAGACTGTATATAATATACTCAGCCTTTCACAGTTGAGCGAATTATTTTAAGCGTAAGTTAAGACTCTGCAAGATCTTGTTGAATAAATCCATTGTTGTTGTTTACTTTTGTAAATAAAGAAAATTTTATCCTATCGCTTCGGCTAATTCTTCTCATTATGCACTTATGATTCTATGTGTTATTAATTGTTTGGGTGCAGTTTTAAGAGGGAAATTTTTACTGCTGACGCACAACTCGCATACGAGCTTCCGTTTGTGCAGGTGATAGAAAGTATGTCGTTCGATGCAGGTATATGTATATAGAACTCCTCCTCGATTTTAATTGACGGAATAAAAGTGGCGCCTGTCATTAAACATGGCAGGTTGCATTAAAGAACACGGAAAGAAAAGCCAGCAATTTCCTTCTTATGGAAAATTTAATGTAGGTTGTAAATTTTTATCTTGTAATCTTATTAACAAGGTCGATCGATTAACCATAATTTGATTTATCACGGGGAGATCATCATTCGGCAGTCTTGTCGGTGACGATGGTTTGATAAAAACAGGTAATCGAAAAACGGAAGTCACGAAGTTTCGGTTTTCCCTTAAATTTGGAAAAAAAGAATATAATTCTCTGATCGTGAATCAGCGTAATTCGGAGTATAAAAATGATCCGATTTACCGCGCAAGAACGTGGAAGATCGTGAGTCATTGATTGCCGATTATAATTCAAGGTTGATGACTCCGCGACAAGTTCACAAGACTTTCAACAGAATTATTTCACCATTCGGAACTTCAGGGTAATTCATCGTTATACCTTATTGACATTGATAAAAGGCTACAATTTTATTACGAGAAAAGGATAAAAGCTTCCAGGAAGAAAAGCTCAGAGTAATGGATGGAATATTTAAAAATTCAAAATTAATGAGCGGAATGTATATTCATTCTACAACAATATTACTATGCAGTATTCCAGTTAAGTTATCTAGCGATCTGCCTACTTTCCGCCGATGTAAATTCTTTTTCCGTCACGGAAACAGCTTTTTCTTTATTTATACCCTATACTGTCTTAGCCTATCGTCAAGATTTACACGCAACACTAAAAAAAAAAAAAAAAAAAAAAAAAAAAAAAAAAAAAAAAAAAAAAAAAAAAAAAAAAAAAAAAAAAATTTCTACGTTTCAGATATAGCAACATTCGAATGATAATTGAGTCACGTTTGTGGGAATATATATGTTCCGTTCTCGAAAGGTTAACGACCTTATGGTTGGGTTCACTACGTGAGCGACCTGCTCATATACAAAATTTTAATAATTACGAAGCCCAACTGAAATAGGGTCACAGAATTGTAACATATGAGTTGGCAAACTGGGTAGCCAATCCCGTGACTTTCTTCCTTTCTCGAAAGAAAGTAACCGGCGGAAGAGTGTGCGCACAGAGTTTCGTAAGAGTCACGACATTATCGACCGGATATCTTGTAACGCATGTAATTGGCAACGCCATCTTCTCAAAGGTTGCATCCATGGGACAGAAAGAAACGTCACAAAGTGCATTGAACGTTGTCTCCCGGTGCTAATGACCATGATGGAATGAGGGTATTGTCCCGATAGGTTGCATCATTCATCCAAAATGACACGTTGGCTTAGGATCGAATTAAATTACCAATTAAGGAAATTCCTCACAAATGTCAAAGATATACAGGGTGTCTTAAAATTAGTCGAACATTTTTTTTTATATCTAACACGAGATCCTGAATTTTCAAAAATTGTCTCTATACTCCAAAATAAGAGAGTTCGAAGTTGAGCACTAATAGATCTACGTGATATTTTATACACTCAATCTGTCTTATGTAACGAAATCGGGGACTTACTCATCATCGATTAGTGGTGGGAAATAAAAAATTCAGCTTATGGGTCCAGCGGGGAAGATAGTCCTGCTTAGGAGGGATTTTTAGTGGGCCGGTGAAAGTCCCCTCCTCGTTCTTCTCGTTTGAGACGATGGTGAGTCTTTTTGACGATTATGAAATCGATGTTATTAAAGTTACATACCGAAACAAATAAAGTTGACACTGTGTGGGATTTAAAAAATATGGATTTTGTTTATGGGGAGGGGATGATGTAGCTATGGAGGTAAAGGACGAAGAACACAATGGGGAGGGGGTGCTACGATATGAGGTTACGGGTACTCTCACTTTCAAAAATAATGAACATTGTGGTGCATCGAGCTTGGGTATTGGGCAGTGAGATATCGAAGTAGGGAAAGTGCAGGTCGGAGCCCAGTATAAAATTGTAGTTAACTTGGGCCCCGTATCCAGTACTGGACTTACCACCGGCTAAGAAACCAGGAATGCAGATCACCGTATGTAATTTTGACTTTTCATTTCAATAACCCTTGCTAGTGTATTTTCAAAATTTTCAAAACACTTGGTAATATTTATACTACGACAAAATGCATTCTGCAATGTAGAGTAGCTTGATTTAAATTACGGTAAGCTTGGTTGACGTAGACAAATTACTGTATCCATGTGCTCGTTAATCGATTAGGAATGATTTTTCGAAAAAAAAAGCTCGTGACTTTTTTTAACTTAGTGTCAATCCCAAGGATCCGTTAAATATTTGCACAATAAGCCTCTTTGATATAACATATAGCTGTATAGAATGTGCAATAGAATCTAATGTACTTGTAATTGGACTTCAATAAATAAAACTAACTGTCATGGTTTATCCACTGGTAAAATTTGTGCTCACTGAAATGGGATCAGCTTTATTAAATAAGAATGGAAAAAATTATTCGCACTGGTAAATTAATCAAAACAATTGCGGAATATTTTTCTAATATCGTTAAATTTTGTTTTTCCTTATTTGAACGGCATTCAAACAGGTCGTAATAATTGGGCTTGGCCTCCTGGTTCTATCCTCCTGCGAAGAACACACCCAAGAAAATAGGAACGCCGAAGGAGTGAAAAATCATGAAAAACGAGGATTGCACGGATTAGGCGATGGTGGTTATGGCGGTGGTTATGGCGGTGGATACGGCGGTAGTGATTACGGTGGTTACGGGGGAGGTGACTCAGGCGGGGGATATGGCGATCACCACAGTAAAACAATCACAGTTTACAAAAAGGTATAAAAAAGATGTGTAAGAAATAATTAATAACCTATAATGATTATTTTTTTATTGCATCAGGTGCCAGTGCCATATCCCGTAGAGAAGCACGTGCCGTACCCCGTCGAGAAACGTGTACCTTATCCAGTTAAAGTACCAGTACCAGAACCTTATCCAGTTGTCAAGGAAGTACCTTACCCCGTAAAGGTTTACGTGAAAGTTCCGGTACACGTTCCACAACCATATCCGGTTGAGAAAAAGATTCCCTATCCTGTACACGTTCCGGTAGAAAAACCAGTGCCTGTTAAAGTGTTCGTTCCACAACCTTACCCAGTAGAGAAAAAGGTACCGTACCCCGTACACGTTCACGTACCTCAACCTTACCCAGTGTACAAGAAGGTACATGTACCAGTGAAGGTACCAGTACACGTACCGCAACCTTATCCAGTTGAAAAGTTAGTACCTTACCCTGTCAAGGTTCATGTTGATAGACCTTACCCTGTACACGTACCTAAACCAGTACCTTATCCCGTTGAAAAACGAGTACCTTATCCTGTTGAGAAACCTGTACCCTACCCCGTTAAGGTACCAGTGGATAGGCCATACCCTGTTCATGTACCTAAACCAGTTCCATACCCCGTTAAAGTACCGGTTCCAGCACCATATCCGGTCCATAAACCAGTTCCCTATCCCGTTGAGAAACCAGTACCGTATCCGGTTAAAGTTCACGTTGATAGACCTTATCCAGTTCACGTGCCGAAACCGGTACCGTATCCCGTAGAGAAACCAGTTCCTTATCCAGTTAAGGTACCAGTTCCTGTACCGGTTCACGATTACCACGGTAGTTACGGAGGAGGTGGAGGACATGGAGGACACGGAGGTTTTGGCGGAGGACACGAAGGTGGTGGAGAATACGGAGGAGGTTACGGAGGTAGCAGTTATGAAAGTTATCATCATTGAACTTTGACCCGAACCTGATGATATTTTACAAAAAAGTCAAGCCCGGTTCTTCTTCATCGAAGTTCGGTATAAAATAAAGATTTATATATTGTAATTTCTATTTATACAAAACAAGTTTTGTAATGAAATTAAAATAATCAAAATGCCAAAATATCTTTTATCTTCGTCTATGCTACACGTTGATTCATCGCGAAAAAATGAAGCTGTGCCACTTTCAATTTCTACAAAGTATCACGAGTAGATAAAAATCAATAATACGTAAAACAGTGTGTACCAATGCTAATTATAGAAATTTGTTAACATTGTGATAACCATACAGACTCTCATCGGTTCTCTGTCATCAATCCAACAGAAGTTACCAGATGGATTAACATGGTTCTAACCAACAGGAATACAAAAAAAAAGATACCAAATACATTTCAATTTAGAAAGTATTTCGCGTAAGGTCAAAAGATGATCTGATTTCGTTTCTGGTTACGAAAGTTTTCGGACGCCAAGCGTCGCTGGACGTCAGTCGCTTCCGCTTTCCAAAGCATTGCCAGATCGACTCTTAACGACCTTCTCCGACTTTTTTACGCTAATTACGGGATATGTTATATCCGTTAATAGAGGCTTCGTCTCAATTATAAATTACGCTCAAGCACCCAACACCTTATTACTAAATAAGTCACACATATTTTCATGAAATATCAAGAATCGCGTGTTACCAAAATGTAAATGAGTTTTCGTTCTTTAACGAGTATCATTAATTACGTATTACACAAATATTTATATACATTATATGTAATCAAAAGCTGCTTCGATGTCTACATATCACAGTAAAAGAGAATTTAATATTGCTTACAACTCGTTTCGTCGATGGAGACTACATGTATACTGTGTTACGAAATTACCTTAAAATTGACTTCCTTAGAGCAATGTTATATTTCACTTCACGCTCTTCTCTAATAAATTATTATTAAGTGCTTCTCAATAGCGACGATCGCTGCGCACTTAAACATCGTCAAGTGCTCACGTTCGGATAAGTGAATTGCGTAATAACAATTAAACGAAAGCATTCCGAGTAGCAACTCTCAGGGTGTTAGTTCAATCTTTCCAGAATCATTTCCTGGACAGATTGAGTGCGATCTTTGGCATCTTTAACGGCGCATTCAATTATCGCGCATCATCGAAAGTGTTATAGGTTAATTATAATCATTAAATAAATTCGTTGTTTGACTTGGCATAGTAAGAGTAGACAAAAAATGATGATGAATTACCTGCTAGACGCAGTACAATTGTAAATTTAATTTTAAGTCCCTCGCGAAATTGCCAGCTATAATGATAGATCATCCGACTGAGATTTCTCAATGACTGACGCGGGGCATAGGTTATGCGGATTAGTTCAAATAATTCAAAGTCGACGCAGAAGGTTGGATAATGATAAAAAAAATGAATGAAAAAAAAAATGGACGAAAATTTATGAAACTGATTGGAAGGGTTATTATTTTAAGGGTTACATGCACATGTAAATGCATATTGCAATGACGAATTGACTTTACGACCTCATACTGTTATAAAATATAACGGGAAAGTGTTTGGTGACTTTCGCGTCAGAAGAATGAAACCTAAAAGGAAGAACAGGAGAGAAAAATAAAAGTGAACAAGAATCACGCTGCAGAGAGTGGACGAAGGAGGCGAAGAAGAAAGATGGTAGATATGGTAAAACTAGTTGGGAGAATATTCGTTCTGGTAATTTCACTGCGGATGCAGTTTCACAAGCGTTTATTTTTGGGTCCAGATTACGTAATGGGACGTCATTTATGGAACATGGATAAAAGACGAAATGTTCACGTTAACGCAGATAGTGTATGTATTTGGATGAGAATGTCAGTGTACGACGTCAATGGTTGGAGAATTCAGAATGTCAAGGGTATGACAGCAGTTTTGTGATGTTTCTAGTTGAGAACAGTAAATTTCACTAAATACGTAAATTGTTAAGACTTTAATGAAATTTTGTTTTAACTTGAGAACGTTGTGAATCGCGAGCGGAATTCCAAATGATGACTTTCGTTACGTCTAGTTGATTATGTATACCCAACTGGCAGCCGCTCATTAAAAACTGGGTAACTGGATAAAGGGAGTAGTCAGAGATATAAAAGCTGAGAAAAACTTTTTAAGGAAATTAAAGATTTCTTTTTAGGTTTAATTTAAATTCTAAGACAGAAGAGACATTTTAACTAATCACTGCACAAACGGTAGTTTTAACTTTTTAATTTGAACTCGAAACTTTGGTCGTTCTAAGTTTCATTATAAATCTAACTTATGCCTAGGTCAAGTTGATATTACTGATGTGGTATGAAGTGGATTTGATTAATAATAAAAATATAAATTTTTTAGAGTTTTCTTATGATAAAATGTACGAGCAATTTCAAAATTTCTAATGCTTTGTTACCTACTGATTTAGATTTTACGTACTATTTCATACGTCGTTCTAATTCAGTTATTTACAGTACATTAGACTTTTCTCGGAGACAAGTATTACGTCAAGACAAACAGTAGGAAACTGGTTTTTAACTGTGACGAAAAGAAATTTATTATGTCACGACTCCTCGCATCGATTCAATTCAAACCTTTTTATATAGAACAGGGGAAGATTCGTAGCCTGCAATTTGGCGAATAATCGAATTGCCAAAAAGATTGGAAAGTACCTGCAACAAATTTGTTATTACGTTTCAGGAAGGAAGATACTAATTGCACGGCAATCAGGACTTCCACCTTACGGAATTCTCTTCCGCGTTAGGTGTTTTAATGTTATAACGTTGAGATTTTCAACGAGAGTGCCTGGAAATCTTCTCTTTCGGAGCAACAAATTTCTTGGCAGGAAAAATTTCACCAACTTTCGATAATCACCGAATGCCGAACGTGTGCAGTACGTTACGAGTTACGAGCATTTTCGAGCGGTCCTCGAATATGCAGATAATATAAAGATATATAAATAGATATAAATTATTAATGTTTGTTTCAACTACCAATTATATAATCGAAAAGCCTTATCTCCCTATAATTATCAGAATCAAATATAAATTCGGAATCCATTAAGTGAATCCGGGTTCAAAATATCTGGCGAATGATATAAGCAAAAAATGATAATGGATATATTTTTATATGAATTCACATCATTGAATCGATATAAAAAAAGTAAACAGGTTTATTGTATTATAACACAAAAACTCGTACGAGCATTAAAAAAAACTTAATATGATTCATGCAAATTTTAAATTTTGATTTTCTCTTTCTCCTTGAAATTTATCGTTCATTACTGAACCCTAAAAATTATAACCGATGCTTGATCATTAAATAATATTATCTCACGTAATGCGAAATAATCGAGTATGCAAATTGTCATATGTCTTTTCGGATTTCCATATTAATTATTCTACAGGCAAATTCAAGTCGACTTTGATAACGACCACGTGAAGTTTCATGCGTGTTAAGAAATCGTCGCCACGGGACTCGCTATATGGATTCGCCTTAGAAGGCGAGTAGTTTGAACGACTGAAATCGCAAACATCGTCACGTACGTCGTCGCGTAGTGCAGTAAAGTAGTAGCGAGTGTCACTCGGTTGTTTCTAACATTCCACAAATAATTCGTATTTCTCAGTAATGAAAAAAAAAAAAAAAACATCCATAATGCAATGAAAATATTTTTCCATGAAAAAAAGGTCTTTTCAACAACCACAGGGAAAGCATCGAACCGGTATTAATTTTCCCGGAAAATAAAAGAACAGATACAGTCGTTGAACATTGTCGTTTATTGTTGCCTAGAGTGTAGAAAATGAAAGATGGCGGAACGAACATCGTAAAAGGCAGGACGTTTGTGTAATAAAGTTGAAATTACTTTGTGAATTCTTAGCATTGGATGAAGTGTCTAATAGAAAAAAAATATATAAGATCTATAATACTTTTCACCCAAGAACTTTCGTTCTGTACAACTTTATCGAGTATCTTGTGATATTTGAAATTCAAAATTTTTTTTATCGTGATTCAAGAAATCTTAAAGTGATTTGTTTCTATCGGTATCTTACGTAATATCTAATACTTTCTTATCAAATTTGAATATGGGTTCATGTGTTTGTACAACGAAAAATAATAAAAGATGTGTTAACCTACGTTACGCATCGCATGTGGTAGCAATGCCTAGTCTGTTCGCAGACTCATCGAACGGTTCTAAAAAATTGAACAATGTTGATAATCTAAAAGTCTAAATATGATTGGATACGTAGAGAGGTAAGCGTGTATGTATCTGTATAGGCCCGGGCGGCCGGACTGGCGAAAGTCGTCCGTGGTATAAATAATGCTCGAGAATTCTCCGGCAGCATCCAGTTCTCGTTAAGCCACCGTCTCTTAAACCCATAGCCATGAGACACCTGGTCAGTAAAGACTTTTTTAGCTTTCCAATCGAATTTTCCGATACTCTTTCATTTGCAATTTAGTGAAATTCAATGATAATTATCAGTGCTGTGCATCAGTAAATATCGAAATAGTGTCTTGAGTAACCTAGATCCTTGATCAGCAAAATAGCATTGTAACGGTGACTTTGAAAATTTTTTTTGCCATCAAAATTTGCCATAAATAACTTAGTGCCTGGTCCAACCAAACATACTTATACGTTGAATTTACGTGAATAATAAAAATATTAATTTTCAAATTCTAGAAAATTATATGAACTGGATAGAGTTGAAGAAAGGGTTAACACATTTTTTTAATGGAAAATATAATTGTCTGCAGGTGTTTTTCACTTTCGATCGATCGTAATGAGAATCGACCGAGTTTTCTAACAGGTTTTGTGTTTTCATTGCAGTGTCTCGTTGCCTTTCTCGGCATCCTTGCCTTGACAAGCGCTGCTAGTAAGAAAGAGGATCTTGAACGTGCTGCTGAACTTGCAGTGGAACGTGCTGCAGAGAGAGCAGCGGAAAGGGCAGTCGAGAAGGCCCTGGAAAGTGGATCGACGGAAACAAAAACCGATACGATCTACGAATCTCATTCCAGTGTAGATAAGAAGAATCAGAAGCGTGGAGCCTTCGAGTTGAGTGGCGGAAACGAAGGTTGGAACTCTGGAGTTAATATCGGAGATGGTTGGAATGCTGGGGGTAGCGTCGGAGGAGGCTGGAACGCAGGAGCAGGTTCAGGATACGCTTTGAACTACGGTGGAGGATGGTCAGGTGCAGGATCTTCAGGATGGGATACTGGATCCTCCGGATGGAATGTCGGAGGACACGAATCGGTCAAAACTGTTACAGTTGAGAAGAAAGTACCAGTTCCCGTTACAGTTGAAAAAAAAGTTCCAGTTACAGTCTACAAGCATGTCCCTTACGAAGTTAAAGTACCAGTTCCACAACCTTACACTGTTGAAAAGAAGGTTCCCTACCCAGTGAAGGTCTACGTCAATGTTCCCGTTCATGTACCACAACCGTATCATGTTGAGAAGCATGTTCCCTACGAGGTTAAGGTTGACAGACCAGTCCCGTACAAGGTAGAGGTTCCAGTACCTCAACCCTATACAGTTGAGAAGAGGGTACCTGTCGAAGTGAAAGTCGGTGTTCCTCAACCCTACACTGTTGAGAAGAAGGTTCCGTACGAAGTCAAGGTTCCAGTACACGTACCGACCCCGTACGAAGTTATAAAGAAGGTTCCAGTACCTGTACAGGTTCCTGTTGATCGTCCTTACCCAGTTCCCGTACCTAAACCCTATCCCGTTGAAGTTGAGAGACCCTACCCAGTTGAAGTAGCTAAACCCTACCCAGTTCATATCAAGGTCCCAGTAGACAGACCTTATCACGTCCCTGTTGACAGGCCAGTTCCAGTTCCAGTCAAAGTACCAGTACCTCAACCCTACCCAGTTGAAAAGCCCGTACCTGTTGAGGTTGAGAAACCTTATCCAGTTCACATAAAAGTACCCGTTGACAGACCCTACACAGTCCACGTCGAAAAACCAGTACCAGTAGCCGTAGAAAAACCATTCCCAGTCCACATTAAGGTTCCGGTTCCAGTGAAGGTTGAGAACCACGGCTGGTCCGGAAGTGAAATTTCGACAGGTGGATGGAACCAAGAATCAGCCGGATGGGCAGGTGGAAATAGCGACTGGTCGGGAAATCAAGGATGGTCCAGCGATTAATACCTAACGTTTGGATATGCACCTCTTGTACATTTCTCGTTATAACTTAATATTACGTCTCTACGCATAGTGATACGTATCAATTACGGATATTAATAAAGACATGTTTTTTTTTTACGTATCAAATCCTCTATTCATTTATGCAAAAAGCAAATTCAACCTCGTCAAATCAAATGACAGTCTGAGAACTTTTGAAAGTTTAATAGAATCATAAACGAATGTTTTAACGACTGTGAAATTTCACTGGACGTTCCGCTCTAGTTCAGTATCACACGAACTACATTCGTTCCTTAAAATATTTTGTTATTTATGATCAGAATCAGTCTGACGCTTTCATGACTAAAGGAAATTTTATGCCCAACTCCACGACTCAGTTCCCATATAAACGATAATGGCCGTCGTGGTCAAGTTGAAAAAAAAAAGGAATTTCAAGAACTCTAATTGCCAAAATGATATGTGGAGTTCATACATAAAACAGAGAAGACAGCAATGAATTACAGTAAATGCACAGAAACCGTGTCAAGGTAACGAATACGCAAGATTTCATGGTTCATTAAAAATTACCAGAATGGCAAGATCTTTGTCAGTTCCCTTAGATAAATGCATCAGGCATTATTCTCCCTCCGTCTTTTTTTTCGTTAACATTTTTTTCAAATTTCACTTCTCAAATTCACGCAAGAAAGTATTCTCCTGAGATTTCATCAAGTCCCAGTCAAACTTCTCCCATAAGCAAATACTAGCTGACTCTGTATACATACCGGGTGACCTGATTGGAATTCACCATAAATAACGTATTTGAATGGTTACTTTCAGTTGAACCACCCAGTACACATGTTACTATCAGAGAATGTTCTAGGTCTGCAACTGTTACCATACATTCGAATCCCATTACTGTAACAGTAATTAGTAATAATATACAGTGTGTACTTATATGGTAAACGAAAACAAGGTAACTAGAGAGTCAGTCATAAAGATTCCTTGACACGAGTAGGAAACTGTATCCAATCGAAATGTCGCGCAACGCCGAAAGCGTATGAATTTTTCTATCAAAAATGGATAGAACTCATTTCTCAAATGTCCCGATTTCTCTGACAATGAGAAATCACCCATTGTTACCTGAAAAAGGATTAGGTGCTGGTTCTACGTAACGTGCGTCGGAATTAGAGGATAACCAACGCTGCCACTTTAATTAGTAAACTTTTCATTTCTTTAAATGCAAAGTTTTAATTACTTCATTAAATCAGTAATGCATTGATAATCTTTGCTTTCAGCTTTGAATAAAACATAACAGCTGTTTATTGCTTTCCTGAATCTACCTACAATAATTTCTTATATCACTTCTCCCCTGATCTTGTCTCACGGCTACAGGAAGAAATTGTCATCCCGTATACGTAAAGTGAGAAGCGGGTGCGGCCTGTGCACCTTCCGGCCATTTTAATAATCAATAAAGTAGCACCAATAAATTTCAACCGATTTGAACTTTTTGCAAATTGACAGCCATGTTATCGTTACTCTTTCATTTTCATTCTCGACACCCTGTGCACTTTCTATATATACCCGAACGAGTTCCTATCTTCAATATAGTCTTGAACATACTTTTGCAGCTTAGATAAGGACTGGCATCTGATTTTTATAAAATTACATGAACTTGCGAAATCAATATAAAATTTCGCAAGGTTCATATATTTTGCTCAATAGTAATCTCCGAGTAAAATAAAGCTTAACGGTATGAAAAAAAAATGATATGCTAATCTGCAACATTACGCTTGATTAATTACTGTTCCCAAAGGTAACACGACTATAGACAAGTACGTGTATAACAAAATTTCTCAATATTAAAAAAAATAATGTCATCGTACCAATTAGTATGCCATGTCCTGTCATTAATCATGCAGACGAGTCGTGTATAAAAAAAAAGAAATCAATTAGCGTTTAAAAATTTATCGATATTCGAAACGCACGTTACATAACAACTGCAGTAATACGTGCGGAACCTGTCGCAAGTAATATCCATTAAGGTGCAACAATACAGAAGTTGGCAGCTTCCAGATACATTTCACCAAAGTGATGTGGATTAGAAAATACCATCATCGGTAAATTACGCAATGAACCAGTTTCGAAATAGGCCCCAATTTCTTTCACTGGAGACCATCGACATTCTGTAGAAATGTAATCAGTCAGCTATATGTACTTCGTACTCGTAAGTCGGATCTACAGCGTTCATTCGTATTATTTGGATCTCCACTTTTTACTTTCACCAAACAGTATCCAGACTGAGCATAACTGGGACTATACACTTCCCGCGAGATTCCATCATTGGATTTTTTTTTTCATTAATTTCGAGCATTTCTCAAATTTTCTCTCTTTCTTTTTAATACCCACAAACATTTCCTTTCCTTGTCTTTCACTCGATATCCTACAATCTCCCAGTGAAATTGGTTACCGAATATTCGTGTGTTGCGAAATAACGAAATTTAATTTGGAGCAGGTACCTATGGTATCGTTATGTTGTTACCTATTGAGCTACGAAGCGAAGATGATTATACGGTGAAAATATGACGTTACGAGATAGAAACGTTTCGTAACCCAATGAGCAATTTTAATGGCGTCGTAAACGCAGTTCAATTTATATACGAAGAAAGGTTGAAATAAATGATTTGGTTTTAGTAGCTTTTACATATGACGTTACTAATACATTAATAGAATTGTACGGATCGGTTACCAATCACAGTTGGCAGCTGCGTAAAAGTGAAATCCGATAATTTCGCCGCTCAGTCGATCGAAGGTTCGTCTTGTTCGATGAAATCAAATCGGCTTTGTACTCCTGCTGGTTAAATTAACACTCGATCCTATATTTCAATCCATTCCAGATATATTATTCTTGTCGAACAGTATAACAACGTCATTCACGAACAAAAGTGCTTTTATTCGAGAGTACATCATAATTTACTACCGATCGAATCACTACCATCAAACCGTACTCACTCGCGGAGCATACCGAGTACTTTGATCAGGCCTTACGTAAACTTTCATACCGATAATTTTACAGTCAGTGGCACGTGGCAGCCGATCTTAACACTCGGACGATTTTCCTCGTGAAAGTACATCAGCACATATATATATAGAGAGAAAGAGGTTCTTTTGAAAATTCAGAAGGCTAAAAAAATATATTAATGTATATTAATAAATAAAAAAATATATCCATCTTAATTTTCAAATTAATTTATATATATATATATATATATATATATAAGCACAATCGCTTTCGCGTACTATAACTTTAATCAAAAGCCGATTATCAGCTTATGATGTATAATTGACACGACGATTATTACTTGTCAATAATCGATACTATAACGACCAATCAGGTGCTGTCAATTCTTATTATTTTTATGGTTAACCGACAGAATCATTGAGTATCATTGATCCGTGTGATTTGTACGAATGGAATGCAAAGTAATTTTAAGATTTCGGATGACTTTCGTTGTGCACGAGACTTGAACGTTACCCAGGTGCTATTTACTATGTTATTTGACAGAATTACCGTTTACTTTCATATTGCATTGGTGCACCGGTAAGCATCGACCATGTGGATGCAATCATGTAAATCGAGTAACAATGAACTTGCAGTGCAGTTTTACTTCCTCGATTCTGCTGTCGTAATTTATTGTAATGTAAATGACGATCGTAAAGCGAGACGTTTATTTCTGGCTGGAGTACTACGTACACGTGATGCAGTAATATACGAAGAGTACGATTAATCTTTGATTTCCTACTTTCAAGGAATATTAATAATATCGAAAAGTGATTTACGGCACTTGCGATTTTGCGTATTAGACGGAGTACGTATATACATATATATATATATATATATATATATATATATATATATACACATATATATACACATATATACATATATATAGTTGTTATGGAAATTCTTTTACAAATTTTTAAAATCAATCTTAAAATGACGACATGGTACCTCTATAATGTTTGTGTCTCCAAAGCCAGAAGATCGTGGATCTCACTCTCTAAAATGAAACTTCAGGTAAACACGAATAGTATAAGGCACTACTTTCGCCCGCGTCAATCTCAAAGGAGGAATGATACAGCTACCATGTATGAAATTTATCCGCATTCTTTTTCGTAACGAAGTTCTCGTAATCGTAAGATAAGTCACTGCCCATACACGTAAAGAAGCAGTTGCTGTCCCGTAAAAGAGACTAGATGATTGAGTATAGAGTAACCATATAAAATAGTACATTATGCTACTAGGGACAATTTCAGAAGTGTCTATAAATATATAAAATATGATAATTATGTAAATTAATATGATTTGAATTTAGGTAGATTGCGGGATAGCGTGCGAGAATTCATGGATGTTGCGGAAAATATTAGAATAATATAAATGAAATTTGGTAATAGATTTTATCCCAGGCAAGTAAAACTTTCGAAAACATTGTGCTCGATATTGTTAAATAAATGCATACGGTGTTGGTTTTTTAATTTTTATCTATAGCGAAGATCGTTTGTCATCAAGCGAGACAACTTCCCATAGATAAAGTTGTTTCTCAGTTCCTTGTCGTTAGAGAGATTACCCCCGGTGGTTATACGAATACTATATGAACGATTCCGACGAACACCAGTGAATCTGTTCACGTGCGTATACGCAAAGATAGCCTCGCATGCAGGTGGAGATAGTAAAAATATATGTATTTCACTTTCAAGCGTATACTCGGGACACAATGTTAGCGGGGAAAGCAGACTCGGGTATAAAGTCTGCGGCATACTGGGGGGAAGCATCCAGTAAACTCTGGACTTCGGGCATCGTGAGAACGGAAGCATGAGAATTTTGGTAAGATATTTCTGATTGAGAAAAAGAGTCTGCATTGGTTTGGTTCAGCGAGGATACGAAGTGTCGTTGATAAGGGGAAGAATATTTGGGTTAATTGGAATTAAACGTTTTGATAGCAAATTTCATTTGTTTCAGTTATTAACGTTGCTGGGCCTTGTGGTCTTGGCATCTTGCGAGAAGGAGGAAACGAAGAAGGTGTCCGAAGAGAAGGAAGCGGAATCTTCTGCGACTGAGAAGAAACAGGACAAGAGAGGATTGATCCATTCGGAAGGATATGGGCATGACTTTGGTTCTGAGATTGGCGCAGGTCATGGTCTCAGTCTCGGGGAAGGTCATGGAGGTTTCATTGGCAGTAGTCACATAGGTGGAGGTCACGGACAAGATTTTGGAGGACACGGAGGTGGCGTAGAATTGGGTGGTCATGAAGGAGGTGGAATCAGCTTTGAAGCTCACGGAGGCGGTAGCATTGAGTTTGGTGGAGGTTACGGCGGTGGTGATTATGGTTCTGGATCGTCTGGTGGTGATGGGGGCAAGATCAAGCAAATCACGATCGTGAAAAATGTCAAGGTTCCATATCCGGTAGAGAAGAAGATCCCTTATCCAGTGGAGAAGGAAGTGCCCTATCCAGTAAAGGTACCGGTACCACAGCCATATCCGGTCGAGAAGAAGGTACCGTATCCAGTGAAGGTCTTGGTAAAGGTACCGGTACACATTCCTCAACCTTATCCAGTTGAAAAGAAGGTACCATATCCGGTTCACGTACCAGTTGACAGACCAGTACCGTACAAAGTCTACGTGCCTCAACCATACCCAGTTGAGAAGAAGGTACACTACCATGTTAAGGTACCAGTACCAGCACCATATCCAGTTGAAAAACATATACCTTATCCCGTCAAGGTACCGGTTCATGTACCAGCTCCCTTCCCAGTTGAAAAACCAGTTCCCTATCCGGTTAAGGTACCAGTTGACAGACCTATCCCTGTTCACGTACCTAAACCGTATCCCGTAGCGTTCGAGAAACACGTACCGGTTCCCGTTGAGAAACCGGTTCCATACCCAGTCAAGGTTCACGTAGAGAGACCAGTACCGGTACCAGTGGACAAACCGGTTCCGGTTCCTGTCAAGGTACCCGTACCTGCACCATACCCCGTAGAGAAGCCGGTTCCTGTTCCGGTTGAGAAACCTGTACCGTATGCCGTGAAAGTACCAGTGGAACGACCGATTCCTGTTCCCGTCACGAAGCACGTGCCTTACCCCGTAGAAAAGCCTGTTCCGTATCCTGTGAAGGTACCTGTAGCCGTACCTGTACACGGGGACTCAGGTTCCTACGAAGGTGGTGATTATGGAGGCCATTACGGTGGTGGCGCTTCGTTCGGAGATTACGAGTCTAGTTTCGGGGGACATGCCGATTCCCATGGATTTTAATTAACTAGTACCTTTGTTACCGATATAAGTATTTTTTATCGTGCTAATGCTGTTTTCATTATCTTCATACATAATTTTTTATATTTTTGTTAGTTTGTGTATACCGACTGAAATCTTTTTATACGGACTCGTCCATACAACGAGAATTTTATATACTTTCTAATAAAACCAAAGAAGAATTTAATTGTTCTCTCTTCCCGAAACTATCACAATCAGAATAATTATTTTTTGAAACAATCACAAGATATGCGCACTGTCATCATTGTGTATATAAGGAAAGTGAAATGCAGGAGATAGCGTTACGTTACGTAAAAGAAATGACGTAGCTCCAGGACATCATTAAGCACTTCCGTATATGAAAAACAGTATATATATAGTATATAACACAATGCGTTGATTAACACAGAAACAGTACTCACCGAATGTGAGGGATGTTGGCTGGTATGGAGTATTTAGCGCCAGGATCAAAATCATCTTCAGATCTAAGTACAGGTGGTTTCACGCCAGAGTATAGTTCCCTCAATCGATGCCAATGACAGTTCCATTCCTCCCGATTAACATTACCGTGAAAAACATCCCAGCGCCATCTATCCATAGTGATGCTGAACGGCAAGGAAACGAGTTTATCCATAGCCAAAGTGAAGAGATAATTGATATCGGTCATAGGATCCTCCACGAAAATATTGGCAAGTCCAAGAGTTTGTAGATGACGAGGCGTCGCGACGCTAAGGGCAACAGCTTCACCGACAGCTTCGTGAAATCCTGGAATCAAAAAAATTGAGGCCATGTTATTTGATTATTAATTCACGCGATTATTGAGTCACGCTGCGAAGCATGACTGCTGTTTTCTCCAGTTAAATCTCCAAGGCCCTGGATCTTATAGATCTATAGATATATCAGGTACTAAATAACAGGTATATATGAAACTAGCTTTCGTTTAATTCATAATTAAATTGCAGCCAATATGCGATTATCAATATTGTCGATGTTCGCTAAGATGAAAGCCCGAAGCTTCTATATCAATTAGATTTGCATGACTGCATCCACTATTTCCATTATTAATTCATGAAAAATGTGCGAGTAAGAAGACGACGGAATCATTGAAAATAGTACAAATGATATGCATAGATGTGCTTAGTTCATTGGAATAAAAGTCATTGGACTGAGTGGTGAATCTTCTGGGGTAATTTTAATCGTAATAGGGATCTGCTATAGCAGCTGGTATATATCTTCTATTTAAACGGAAGGGAACAACCGCAGTCTGCAATGTGATGGAGAAAGTGTAATTACGCTGCGATAAAAATATTTTAATGCTTATACTACTGAGTGCACAATACACACATAATCAGCTGTAAACGTTCATGCCACTTCCAGACATGTATTTATATGAATCCATCTCAACCGTATCGTTCGCTTTCGAGCTGTTATTCGTAAAAGCTGATACGTTAACTTCCGGATTCAATTAGAACACACTTGGCCTTACGTAAGTAGCATGTAGCAGTACAGTAATAATCAAGAGCTATTCATTCGATGTTAATCCTAATTAAATTGATGGAATCGATAATCGTATCGCCTAGTCCAATTTGTATGACTATATAGATAGTGATTAATTTAATTGATAATTATATTTTCTCACCTGGATTGGCGCCATCGCGAAATTCTCGTGGAAGTCCAGAATATTGTAGGAAATACTCAATGTGTGCCATTTCATGATGAACGGTAATTAAATCCTTCATTGTGACCTTTGTGCACATTTTGATCCTGAAGAAATCATTTTAAATGTTTACTAAAATATTGTTAAGAGATTTTATGTAATCGGATTTGTTTTTTTTTATTTGTCATCACCTGTAGTCCACTCTGTTGCAAAAGTCCCAGGCAGAAGCTTCGCAGATCAATGGAACGTCTTCTGGATCCGTGAAGATACTCTTGTACCAGAATTCTGGTGGCATCGCGCTCAGATTCAAAGAGAGATAAAATTCCTCAGCTATTTGAAACATGTGCAGTGGCGTATAACCCTGTAGAGAATGTTACAACGTAATTATATTCGAATATAATATGTGGTCAATTTATACAGTGAAAGTTTTTAGCTTTTGTACAAGGTCATTAAATAGTTACGAGTTTACCGAACATCCCAATATGATCAGTAAGAGTATAAATACATATAAAAAAAAAAGTTTTGAAGTTCTTTTTAAGCTGATACTTGAAATTGCGTCCTATTGATCTAGTAGTCAAAGTTAAATCATTGTGATCATAGCAATTGAATAATTATACGCTTCAGTGGATGACGGTTGAGAGATTGACTCTAGTGAATAGCAAACACGTGTAGCTAACATGACGTTTCTCTTTCTCTCTCTATCACTCTCTTTAAACACTCGCCTGTTCTTGCATCTCTTGAGTGACGTCCAGATATCTTTTTCCTGGATAAGGCAGAGTAATGTCCAAGATGTTGCTCCAGGATTGTGCGTACATATTTCCTGAAAAACAAAAAATTACTACTCTTTGCAAAATACTTTCTCTGTAAGCAACTTAGACAGGCGGGATAAAGTTTCACATTCGATTAAAAGAAAAATCATAGGAAATCATTCGCAGTAATAATTACTTGATTTGTATATTGAGTTACTATAGGAATTTCGGAATTTTTGTTACCAAGAATATGCGATGGGAGAGGTGCTTGTGGATTTATCTTCTCTGGACCATATAGGTCTCTTAGCTTCCTTCTCACGTAAGCATGCAGTTCTTCGTAAAGAGGACGTATTGACTCCCATACGTCATCAATCTCCATCTCAAAATTATACGTCTCGTACGGAAACATCCAATATTCTGCAGCATCCGTAAAGTCTGCGGAGAAGAAAGTGATTAATTTATATAGTAAATAAACATATAAATAACAATTCAGATAAATTCTTTTTTTTTCATACTGTTTAATCTCGCTGCTTCGTTGTTCAGCTGTACAAGCTGTTGATAAAGCTCTCTCATCGGTGCACCACTTCTTCTACGCCATTCGGTCCAGACGTATTGCAATTCTTCCCAGTTATGACTTTGCGCCATGATACGTGATAAATCTGAAATTATAAATAGTTCCAATGGTAATTCTTATATTGATTTAATAACAAACAAAATTTATACCATCTGAGGGATAATAAACTGTGCATTTAAACACATCACTTTCACGTTAACTGTGTCAAACGGATGAAATACAATATAAAGAAAAGTAGTAGCAAGTGATCTTTCAAGGATCCTTGAAATATCATTGAAAGTAAGAAGACACGATGACTCCTAGAAGTAAATGTCATATTCAACAATAATCTTATACTCGTACCTGGATACAAACGAAGATCGCATCTGAAAGGATCGTTGTAACCACATATGGATGCGCTGTTATATATCGTGAGTAAGTCATTCAAAATTCTGTTGTACTATAAAAAAAAAAAAAAATACAATTAAAATCTCAATCTGATCCATCTAATATATGTGTATATATATACAAAACATCCATGTAGACTCTATATTAAGGCGCCGTAAGAGATGCAGCAGATACAGCTTCGGTGTATGTCGGGTTGCATTCCCGCAGGTGTATTCAAGTGAAAGTCATACGGTGCTATACTAAACAGACTCTAGTTTACCCGGTGCATACATTCTGTTTGATAAAATGAAGTTCCGGTTCATTATCGGAAGCAACTTTAGTACAGTGTATATACATGCAGTATATGCATATGTGAATGATCAAATATACTATAAAATTTACATGCGAATATCCGTCACGAAATATCCGAATATTATCGTTCACCCATCACAGCTTCCCAATTAATACCCAATTGGTCTGTTTCAATGGAAAGATAATTTTTCACGAGATAAAACTTTCGCCTGAATGATTGATCGATTTCACGATACATACTCTATCGAATTGATCCGGTGGAAGTGCAGCAGGCCCAACAACAGATAAGTATCTCAGACGTCTTCTAACTGCAGGATCTCTGATCTTGCTTAGATCCAATTTATTGATCATCTGCCAAGCTCTGTTTTGAAACTCTGCGTATTTTCTCTGCGCTTCAAGCTGTGAAGTAAATAAGAAAAGATCTTTGGTAAATATTTCTTAGACCTGGAACTAACTTTCTTCACGTTGGCACTTCCATGTGTTACTAGGAATACGGTATACGATGCATTTGCGATTAAGCTAATCTCCATAGCACACTGCACCCTATGGCTAACCTACTGCAGGATTTAGCACAGGTTACAATAGACTTGGTTAACGATTATGAAAATAAATGTCAATGATTTGTCATAAAATTCTTAATCGCTCCATAGAGAAGGTATGGTTAAGTGTGATTAGGTGCAATGTAGAAATGAAAGCGGTGTCGATTGCGTTGACAAAATGATGATGTACGTTGAAACAATGGCGAGAAAAAATTCTACATTCGACTGGGGTGTCTCGAGGGAATGGCTAATTGCAAAATCCATCCAGGATTAATTCTCCAAGACAAAAAATCTCGCGGATGAGCTTATGACAATTAGTGTCACAACTTAGCCGTTGTGATTCTTTTGGTGTCACTACTGCCGATGACGGTTTTAACGTAAACTGTAAAAGCCGTTTCTTACGTATTCGTGGATAAAAGGTCTGTTACTCAATCGTTCAGGTAACTACAATGGCATCACCTGGGAACGTTTCCCGTAAACGAGGCTCCCACTTCTCATACGACAAGGGCATCCCGTGTCAGGGAAATTCACGTGAAGCATGATAATCATTGGTTGACGATGACGCTACACTACGGTACTTTAATGATTTTTCAAAATCATTATTACAACAAATATACAGTTGCCGTTAAAATTTTATTTATCATTAGAAATACTATTTTAATTAATATTATAAATCTTTTAATAAGTAGGGCATAACCCACTGGTAATTTTTGGGGAATCAGAAATGCATAGGTATTACCAGTATTTAATGCAATATAGGGGCGATTAATGATAGCGGTAAGAAATGAGGGTTATGAATCGTTTTGTAGGTCGATCGATAACAGGCCAATTTTAACGATGAAAATATTATGAAGCCACAGAAGCAAACCATCGGAATCAGCTAAGCGTGACGTAATGAAATTGTACCTAGTCATTGGGCATGGTTTCATAAATTGGCAAGTCCCGTGTCTCGTGCTGCCAATTAATATACTGATGATTCGAGAAATGTCAATGAGTTTCGTGTAACGTGATAATTCGTGATTTATTGCAGTCTGGTGCAATACATATTTTTTATATCAAATACGTATTACTCGTCATATAAATACATTAACAAAATATACTCACCGCGTCCAGTTGACTATTTACATTCACATTGGTCTCATAGGCCCACTGATAGGCAACATTATTGCTGCAGCGAGTAGTGCCAATAAAATCCAAACTAGCCAGGACATTTCTGTAATCCTGATAGTCGACACTTTGTCTGCCAACGAGTCTGTCGGTTTCATCCGGTAAAGGTGGCAAGTCCAATTGACCGGAAACCACCGATAGCAGGTAGAACACCACTATCATAGCAAGTAGCTACAACGAGAATGTAAAAAGTGAGAATTACATTGAAAGTTGGAAAATATCACGGTATCATTGAATAAATGAAAATCTAGACTACCGAATATTGTGGGAAGGCAAGAAACGACGCAATTACTGGTAAAGTATAGGAATACCGTACTTGAACTGTCAGGTACCTTGTGGTGTAGGACCTTCTATGGTAAGCTCTCTCTAATGTTTCGTTCGGCACAAAGGTCAGAGAGTAGGACTAGTGGATGGAATCGATCGAGCGTTTAATGTTTTATGGCGATACGATAGAAGTACCTAAGCTTTATAAGGTCAAGGGATGGTTCGCCAGCTAAGATGAACATTCGCTGAGGACGTCGCCCTTTGAATCGACCCCTTTGTGTACACGCGTGTAGTGGTCGTCGCATTAATCCCCGGTGAGAAATTAAAGGGGTTGCTTCGGTGCCTTGGGGACTAAGATATTTCACGTGTCTACGCCTTGTTCAAATTTACAGTGTTATTCAGTTCGAAGGCAAAGGTTAAAGTTTATCATTGTCACGTGACAACTTTGATTCAAGATTATGTAGCAGTGTGTCTAAAAAATTTACAAATTGATAAATCATAAAATAGCTTTAAAAATATTTTTTTAATTCAATTATAATTTTGACGTTTCAGGTGGACCACCCTGTATATCCCTTGAACTTTCCACTCCCTAGTGAAATTCCAATTCTGACTAAGGGACTTCTGCTCTCATGGATCACCTTACTAATTGTAAGTACATATGCAAAACTTACTAAATATCTTCTGCTGTGATTCACGATGACGACCACGACTGGTCGCTGTAGCACCTCCATCCTGTCTTCGATTTGATTGATGATATGTCAATTTTTTAAATTAAAATTGCACTTTTCATTAGCAAGGAACCAATCCGCCTCTGACTTCACTGCTCTTTACTTCTGCCGATACTAAAAGCGACGTAGGCCTCAACGTACACATTTATCTCTGCGAGTAGTTCGAACGACATGAGAGGTCATCCATGGTAGTGGGGATATACCATTATTATGCTCGGAACCTGCAGTAAAAGACAGAAGACGTAACTGCGAGGGCATAAAAGGGGGAAAAATGAGGCGTTGTTAGTCCGACTAGGAGGACGCAACTTGCGACACCTATTCCCACGATGATAGGCTCAATGAGGCCCATTGTCAAGATATGCATTCGCTCGATCTAAGGAATAGAAAGAATTTGGCAAATTATTATAAAACATCAAAGTGACACGAAGCGCTAAATGGAAAGATGAAAAATATAAATTTTATATCCCGGGGAACTAATTAAAATTTTTTAAAAAATTTTACACTCGTCACTCGAAGTGGATCAGGGCACTGAATATGTTACGGCATATTTTTGAATTGTCCTTGTCTCTGATATTGACCTATGGCAGAATGAGTTGCTTTGTTTATTGCAGTCTTATGTGTAATTACTTCTTTCCTGAAATGTTAGACGTATCCTAGGTAGGTCATTGTCAAAACCCCAAGATGACGTATGTACGAAAAAAACATTTTCACTAGCTAAAGGAATAGTCATAGTCACGTCTTTTTTTTATTTTCTATTTTTCAAGGTATAGTTGAAACCATAAGAGATTTTATCATGCGGATAATTTACGTAACAAATTTTGCATTAATTACAGCAAATACGTGATTGATAAAAATCATTCTTTTAATGAAATTTAAATATTTTCAAACCTTCAATTCGAAATGATTTCTCATTCACTCTCATACGTCCTCAATAATTCTGCGAACATTACTCAGCTATCTAATTACGCAATTAAAATTTATCGTACTAATTCGCACCTGCCAGATTGATTCACCTTCCTGTTTTCATGACCAACGAAGTGCACGTCTGGATTGAAGCTGCACTCGGTATGCGAGTCCATTAAACAAATATTATTGCAATGTAAACACAACGAATCATAACAAGAAATTATTCCATTCACTTGATCAATATAAATCCTAATCTAGATCCCACGATGATCTAGCACTATGATCATGACTGCACATGATCTTGGAAATGATTTGCATTTACATACCATGCAATTATCACCTTCGCATTACAATCTGTAAACACATGGCCACCATGACACATCTCATGGACAAATGGAGGTGAAACATTATTAAAAATAAAAAAATCATTATCCAGACACACCCTGGATGACAGTCTGAATAGTCTCACGATGATTTACTCTGGCCGTAATTACGTCCCAGACTGGCCCAGAAGAGTAGAAGACCTTGAGTCCCCGTAACAATGCTCTTGCCTAGCGCATACATTGCCCATTGCATAACACAACACGAGCATCTATTTCATCCTGATAAACAGGGATCACGGTTTCTCGTCACAAATCAACCGAACAGATGAAATAATTGATTATGCATTAAAATAAAAATATGAGATTTCATAAAAGGAAATTTTTTAAAAATAATATGAATTTTTTAATTTTTGTTTTTGTCTCATAAAAATGTTACCTAATCTATATGCTGCTCGTTTATACGATGTTTAATGAAAATATAAAAAATAAAAGTTAATTGTCCCTTCTCAGCATCATAATCATGTACGGCATGAATTTCAATGCCAAGTGTTATGTGCTGTCGTATTACACCGGTAGTTACTTGAAAGTCTAACATCCTAGTCTTCATGTCGAG
This sequence comes from Cephus cinctus, assembly GCF_000341935.2. Classification (NCBI taxonomy): domain Eukaryota; kingdom Metazoa; phylum Arthropoda; class Insecta; order Hymenoptera; family Cephidae; genus Cephus; species Cephus cinctus. The sequence goes on along the minus strand of NW_014333166.1, from coordinate 464,126 downwards.
AGGTCTGAGACAATACTAATCTGCTGAGGAGATAAGAAAATCCGATCCCACGAACGGCACGCGGCCACAATCTGGGTTCAAGTACGAAAGTACAATATATAGCGGTACTTGTGCAATAATTTGTGCCTCTTAATGCTATTACACGTTACTGACATTAATAAGCAGCTAATCGTATTCAGCTACTGGATAAGAGTTCGCAAAATACTCCCACCGTTATACGTGTATACGTGGAATCGTAAATTTGGATATGTGCAAATTTTCAGAAATTTATTATCAGATTTCCATGGTTTGAATAAATCGTTTTGTATAATTAAAGCACAATGCGCGGTTACCGTGAGAAACTATGCAACAAATCTTGTACACCTTCGCTTCATGTTTTTATTAATCGTAATGGTAAATGTTATGTTTGGATTACATAATTATGCGAATGAAACGGGTGTGATCTACCTATATAATGTTAATGGTACTAAGCATCGATAATCTATTGCTTTTATTCTAGCTATAGTAGGTAAACTGCATAATTTCATGACGATCGAGTAAAATGGTTTTCGATCGTCATTATCGATCATTATTGATATCAACTTAACACTCGAGAATGAAGGTTCTTATCATCGTGTAAATAAATAAGTAAATGATTTTTCATCCAGAGGTTAATTAATACGAAGATTATGCATTTTTCAGGATGCACTTTCCAAGATTGCCTACTCCACCTCTTTATTCACTGTTATAACGAAAGCAAGAGTTTTAAAAGGTCAGAGTGATGACGTATCTGCCTAGAATTATTAAATTCAAAATCGATCAACAGATCGAATTTTGATTTTCAACATAAATATATTTATAGCCCGGTCTATCGATTATTCGATTAATCAAAAACTTAATCTATTCTACATGAATCAGAATTTAGAAGAAAAAATAAATCCTATCGAAGGATTTTTTTCGGTTGATTTCTCCTTGTTATTCATACTCCTTCTCGTGTCACCGTGGGAACAGAAGGAAGATATTGGACTTTGTTATTTTATCTCTCGTATTTTATTCCACATATAGAATAGAATTCCAAGGATATCAAGAACGAGCGAACGAATTCGCTCTGGCAAAATGAGATTGGCAGAAAATACTTACTGCGTGTGCAGAAAGGACAAGAAGATAAAGTGAGCACGTGCATAGAGGAAAATCGAAAAGACAAATGTGAAAATATGTAACATGGTAATCCTTCTAGCACATGTGAGAATTCTACGCATTTTACTCTGCTCGCAGAGTCAGCAATGATTCCAGTTCGATTATTTCCTCTTATGCATGGACGAGTGTCGGCACAGGTTACCTGTAACATGAAGGATGCAGATTGTTAATTGATCTAATTAGAAGCGACAGAGTGTAAAGGCACCACGTGGTATGTGGTCGCGACATCTTGAGAACAATAAAGAGCATTGGCGATGCGTATAAAATAAATGAGAAAAAAGTTAACTTATAAGGGATTCGTTGGTCGGATGACAGACAGGCTTAATTCGAAAGAGTATTCTTTCGTTTTTCTTCTTTCATACTCTAATGACACTGTTATTAATAAAATTGCACATGTCGTTGGGCAGACACTCACGACCCTGGCTTCGTGAATCACGCAGGTTAAGTAACAATACATATTTCTGTGTATGTGCATATGTAAACAATTTGCTGTGCAGCCAAGGTGGGATGTACGATTTATTTTCATTCTGATATCCTGGCTTTTGCGTAGCTAGTTGGACGTGGAAAAATATTTTAAATAAAAATTGACGATGCAAGAGACTTACGCGATTCATGCCAGCCAATAAATTCGCCAGCTCTGCGATTCTCTTGCTCGAGATAATCTTGGAGAGGACGGAAAAATTCTAGCAGTGGCTTTGCCGAGAGTTTTTTATCGCCTGTGAATATTTTCATGATACGATGCCAAGGCTGGGAACTGCCATATCCTAAGAGTTCTCTGTAACATTTATTTTTAATCATTCATTAGAATATGTGTTTGTCAGTCTTTAGGTAAATTGAAAATACTTCTTTTAACATACTTGAGATATTTTCCAGCGTAAATACTAGAGGAGAAATCACAGTTGTGTAATAGCTTATGAGGATCCATTGGATCTTGTGGATCGTACTGATTAGCCTTGATGCATAATGTTTTGTAGAGTTGAAATTGTTGAATGATGCTCACGAAGTAACTAAATGAATTTCTCAATGATTCAATTGGCAATTATAATTTTTCATCGTGTATGTTTCAGACTTTTGATATACCTGATGTATGGTTTGTTCGCAATAACATGATGCTTGGATGCTGGATCAAAATCTAAATTACTGCGTTTCACAGGTGAACTGATACCTTGGAATTTTTCTCTGTGGTATAAAATCATTTGTTTGTATTATAAAAAGAAAGTCACGGGATTTATTGACTTGTCAAATACCTCAGTTTCCACCATTCGCAATTATAGTTGTCCAAGTTATAAGCGTTCCTGAATATATTCCATCGATGCAAATCCATAATGAGGGCGTATGGCAGCTCAGTGATTTTGTTTAGTGCGATATTGAATAAGTAATTTATCATTGCTTCTCTGACCTCGACGTGCCTGGTCAGTAAACCTATGCTCTGCAGGTGTCTGTAAGAACGGTTAATGACTCTTGAAATCAGTACGATTTCTCCAGGTCTCAATACTATAGATCGATCGGACAGTTAAAAATGAATTTCCAGTGGTCAGCTGTTATTGTTGAGAAACAAGAAAGTCAACAATTATTTTTAGAGTCCTTGGACGAATTTACATTATTCGTTTATCTTGATGTACGTGACGGGTCAGTACTTTTTTTTTTGAGATGCAAGGAAAAATACCGTGTCGAGATAATCTTTGAATGAATGAAAATAATTTTTTAGAACTATATAATACTCGTGATACCTGTTTGTACCAGCTGCCAAAACAACTGCATCTCCCACAGCCTCCGAAAATCCTGGATTGAGTTCTTCGTGAAATAGTGTCGGTTGTTGTCGATACTCCATAAAATAATGTATATGGGCCATTTCGTGATGAAGACTCAAAAAATTAGCGGCATTGACAGTCAGACACATTTTTAATCTATAATGGGAAAAAGTGTTTTTGAAAAATTAATATTAATCTCAATTACTTAGATACATGCCGATAATCTTTTCCAGTGAATAAATCCCATGCTGAGGCCTGACATGAAATCTCTCTGTCTTCTGGTTTTTCCAGAATACTTTTTTCCCAAAATCTTGAACTGAGACTCACTTGGTTGAGATTTTGAAAAAATTCTTCCGCAACCTGAGCCATGCATTTAACCGTAAAATTCTGTAAAAGTAATTTTGCATTTAGAGTACGTCTCAAGTATTATATACAAGTGATTAATTACCTTTTTCAATAGTCTATCCGTCACGTTTGGATAATTGTTGAGTGGATAAGGTGCTGTTAATTTATATACCAGCCACTTTTGTCCCCACATATTTCCTACGAGAAACACAATACTTGGGAAGTTGATAAATTTTGTATTTTTTGCTGATCATATTTTACCTAACAAATGGGCAGGTATTGTGCCATCCTCGGTTATAGTTTTACCGCCATAAATCTTTCGCAATTTCCTTCGTACATAAGCGTGCAATTGTGTGTACAGAGGTTTGATATCAGACCAAAGGTTCATAATGTCACTTTCGAACGTATTTGATTCGTACTGGCTAATCCACATATCGGCAGCGTTAGAAAAATCTGTAGAATCACAGATTGCAACGTATTTTTTGTTAACGGACATAATTGACCTTACTAAACAATAATAAAATAATAGACCAACTTAGTAAATTAGCAATTTCGTTATTGATTTCGAAAAGTTGATGCATTTCTTCCAAAACCGGTGCACCCGTTGCATTTCGCCATATTTTCCAGTAATAAAGTAATTCCGCCTGATCCCTCGAGGTAGCCATAATATTTGAAATATCTACAGGAAACAATAGCAACATAATAATTTTCAAAATTGGGAACATCAAAAATAATTTACCCGATAACGTCACTGTACAATCAGTATCATCATTGTATCTGCACACAACCGCATTGGAATATCGTTTCTTCAGATTAACCAGAAGATTCAGATACTGCCATAATAAATAAATGACATGATAACATTGTTAAAAATTTTTTTTATTAATTTTCTAAAAATCAAAAATACTCACCGAACCAAGTTTGTGCTCAGGTAAAACAGCGCTGCCAACGTTACTATTCATTTTATAAAAAAGCCGTTTTAGCGTCTCATTTCTAAAATCCTGCCATCTGAAGTCCTCCAACTGTCGTTTGGTTTTACCCAAAAAAAGGCTGGTCTCCATTACGGCGGCCACCTACGTAAAAATATTCCATTCATCAATGACACTTCTCCACGCTAAATTAAAGTGAAATCGTACGACTCTTATACCAGCATCACAATGAAACTTTCGTTCTCCTATCTTAATTGGCATGACTGCTCCTAGAAGGTCATTGCTAAATGACTTTATAGGCGTAGTAGCCGTTTCCTCACATCGCTACTAATTATAGAATTAAATTAACCAGACACATCAAATGGGCGTCACGATGCCTTGACTTTTCTAGAACACAGGTCTTCACTGTACTTTGCATACTATTGATTCAAACTGATTAATCATTCGTCGTAACTTTTATGACCAGGACTAAATCGATCATCATTCCGATGAGTCAAATGATGACTGATGATGATTTACCATCCGGTGCAAGTTGTCATCACTGATGTCAACGTTGTAGAAGTACGTAACCAGTGCTTCCTGACGCTTTTTCAGCGTGTACTCCCTATCCAGCCCCTCGATTACACCCTGGGCCACTTTTTCTTCATCATGTTGGTAAACCTCCAGGCTTCGCGGTGCTGCATGACCTAAGGCACTTAATATTAAAATTACCTGCCAGCACGTCATAGCGCAAAATGTTCGACTAACGACTTTCATGACTTCCGGAACGCCAGACGAATTGTTCCAAGTTACAATCTCTAATGACTTATCGACATTATTGCTTTTGCACTTTATCGCCATAAATACGTTGATTGCCCTCAATTTATGTGCACGATTCTCGAGTAATGATTCCATCATTAATCTAACTGCACTATGGCTATTAACAGAGTGAACCAGGAATTTGGATTTTTGGACAGATCAGATCAGACCTTATAAAATGCATAGTTAGCAGAATCACACAGGCTGTGATATAAGGTTGCTATATTTTATTTTTGATACAAAAAAAAATGAATTATCAAAGAACACTGTCATCGCACTTAGATAATTTTTAATTAAATTTTTTAACTGTTAATGATATGTCAATATGGATTTATACGCTGTTATACGTGACAGCTATTTTAACTGCTTCTCAGATCTGTCAGGGAATTACGAGAGAAGAAGCAAATGCGAAAGAAGGGTCGGGTTTTCGATACGTCAAAGCCTCATTAGGTTACGCAGAAGTTTTGCAGAGATTCAAGAGAGGCGAGAGAGAAAATCTTCACTCTGAATTTCCAGGAGAATCGAGTCTTCCAGAACCAGCTATGGTACGTTTGATGAAAAATTGTAATATTTCTTATCAATTAAAATGCCGAGGCTTTGACGTATAAATTAGTAATGACGTCACGTGTAGTTTCTTGAGATGTTGAATAACGTCAGTATTGCGGAGTACCATAGAAACGCAATGGACCAGTGGAACTTTGAAAGTAACATTACGGAGCATACGAGAAAGGCTGCTGTAAGCATTTATTTAAAATAAATTTAATATACAATCAATTTCATAGCTCGAATCGAGTGTTGCTTGATTTTAGTTAAAATCATCTAAAAGATTGGCACAATTTCAAAGAGCCGTATGGCATGCGGCTATGCAATACGATTGGAAAAATTTTAATGATTCTCAAAACTGGAAAAGACAATTCCAATTGTTATCGGTATTAGGCTCTGCTGCTCTCGACGATAAGAAATTTTCTCAGGTAATCGATACATTTTATGGATCTTGATCAATTCATGTATTACTGTTCGATATTGATTATAGCTTGACGAAATAGTTAATCATATGGAATCAGTGTATAGCACAGCCACTATAGTTCCGTATACCAAGCACAAGAATAAAGCACACATTATTAAAAAAGTAAATAATACCAAGAAGAGTGTGAAATTAAAAATATCGGTGAAAAAGGAAAATAATAATAATAGTCAAAATGTCCAAAAATCCAGTCAGACCAGATTTTCTAGCGATAATAAAAGTCAGAAAAAATTGCGTTTAGAACCAGGTAACTTATGAGAACATACACGTAGGAAAACATGTTAATTTTGGATTTTTTATTTTTTCTTATTTTTTAGACTTGGTCAAAATCATGGCTCAATCCGAGGATCCCGAAGAACTGGGCCACGTTTGGAAAGCCTGGCACGATGCTACTGGAAGGAAGATAAAGAACAAGTACGTCACGTACGTCGAATTGATGAAGGAAATTGCAACATTAAACAGTAAGCTTGTGACAACTTGTAATCATTTCTCTTTGACTTTCTCTTGTCTCTCTCCTGTCTCTTTTTCTCTCTATGGCTCGTGAACGCCTATGCATCTGTAGTACCAGTGCAGTTTAGTCGTGCGTTTGTGAAAAAAGGATTAAGTCTCTTGCAGATTTCTCATCTGCCGGAAAATACTGGACTCATGCGTACGAAGATCCTGACTTCGAAAAGACTGTAGAGGATCTTTGGAAAGAGGTGAAGCCATTATATTTGCAACTTCATGCTTACGTGAGACATCGACTTCGTAAAAAATACGGGTCAAAGGTCGTTCGGAGAGAAGGTTATATTCCTGGTCATTTGTTGGGTGAGTAAATAATTTCAAATTAATATAATTTTTACTAATTGATCTTTTTATGCCAGGTGATATGTGGGCCCAATCTTGGATTCACGTTCATAGGTTTGCTATGCCTTATCCTAATGTTACGAAATTGGACTTGACGAAAGCTATAATGGAAAAGGTTAAATTCGTTGAAAATTTTTAGCACTGCTATAAATATTGATTTTATTATTTTCAGAATTTTACCGAAATTGTGTTTTTCAAGATCGCCGAAGATTTCTTTCATTCCATAGGGTTTCCCATGTTACCTTCAACGTTTTGGAACAACTCGATACTCGCGAGGCCAAGAGATAACAGGGAATTGGTTTGTCACGGTTCGGCATGGGATATGTATGACGGACAAGATTTTCGGTAAGAATAAAGAATTTTGATCTAATTATTACTTATAAATTTATTAAAGATTTTATTTGCAGTATAAAAATGTGCACTCAAGTGACCTACGATGATTTGGTCATCGTCCATCACGAAATGGGACATGTTTATTATTACATGCAGTATAAAGATCAACCAATCATATTTCGCGAAGGGGGCAATCCAGGTCGTATTAAATATGATAAATGTTCCTTATAAAGATAATGATGGAAACAATATCTTTAGGATTCCATGAAGCAATAGGCGATACCATTGCACTCTCAGTGTCATCTCCTGTACACACAGCGCGTCTGGGACTTACAGAATCCAGTAGTTATAGTACAGAGGAAGATATAAATTTTTTATTTTTAATGGCTCTGCAAAAAGTAGCTTTTTTACCATTTGCTTACGTGGTTGATAAATGGCGATGGATCATATTCGGAGATGAAACTAATCCAAAAAATTACAATGGACTATGGTGGAAATTAAGGTAGTTTATTTTAAACTTTAAAACCATTAGATGACTTATAATTGATATTTAACACAGAGAGGAAATTCAAGGTATCGAACCACCAATCGATCGTACCAAGGAGGACTTTGATCCTGGTGCAAAGTATCATATTGCTGCTAATGTACCATACATAAGGTAGTTACCACAAAAAGCTCTTAATATAACAATTTACGATTGACTTAATATCACTATTGTATTTGTTACTTTTAGATACCTGGTCAGTTTTATTATACAATTTCAATTTCTCGAAGCCGTCTGTTTGGCTTCTGGACAATACGATCCCGGCGACGTGCACAGGCCGCTACATCGTTGCGATATTTATGGCAGCCTTGAAGCAGGAATTGGTTTAAAGTTCAGTCATTAATATGAGCCAATAGAAATATCCAATGAACAACTCAATTCTTACTATAATTTTACGACAGACAGATGATGCGGCTCGGGGCCAGTAAACCATGGCCGGACGCCATGGAAATGTTAACGGGATACAGAACTATGCAGACTAAAGGACTTCTCGCGTATTTCCATCCTCTCTACCTCTGGTTAAGGGATGAAAATAAAAGAAATCACGAACCGATTGGATTTTGACCCAAATCGAATAAACCTATTTGTCCAAATACTTACAAGTTGTGTAGGGGATTGTCGACACAAATGAGGGATGATTCAAGGGATGTGTCAATGTGTTAAACTAACGAGTCATTGCAACGAACGTTGACAGAACATAAACAGATGTGTTCAATACCGCGCGAGTCAGTCGTACTGACGCGCCATCGAAAGTGCTGCCATCTCTGAGTGGAAGCGTCTATTACTTCGTTAACGCCGATAAACAGTGTGAAGTTCGTTTCTCTCAATTGGCAACAAGTGGTCAACTACAAGAGACTGTAGGCTTACAGGGATCACTATATTTCGCTGTAAGTTCACTGAATCTATATATTGACAAGCTTATTAAAGTTTCTATGGGAAAATGGAAGAGAATCTTGAATAAACGTACCGTTGCGGATTATCTGATAACGATAACAATCATGGCCTCGTAACGATAGAAGTGAATACATAGAATAAACAGTTAATTATTTATTTAGTTTAGGCAATTCTTTTTATGTCAACTGGGAACAATCTTAGAATTGAAAGACCCCGCCATCGCACGGTTTTTACAGAAACACGGATCGATGTCTTTCTCTTACGATACAGTTCGTATGGTAATACAGTAATGACAAAAAATGTATACTTTTGCGTCATAGTTTCCTGAGTTCGAAACCAGATGACGCGCGATTAAACCAATATATAAGTAGTATATGCTATTAAAAAAAAAAGTATATATTATTACGTATCGCGTTTTTATGCATCTTTCGCTTACAAGAAGTTGAATAGGAACTTGTTGCTATAAGACAAATAGTTAACCATGATCTTCAGTAGGTTTGGGGTCACGAACAATAAATCTGTAGATTCCTCAATAATGTTTTTACTTAATAATTTTTTTTCACACGGAACTATTGAATAATAATTGATGATAGGAAGGATGACGAGATTGACTGCCTGGCCTCCAAAACTACTGACGTCCAAAAAAATTGAAATATTGTTCATATGACTTGTTAGACACGATCGAAGATTTAATCATTTAATCTCGTTTGCCACTGTAGCGACATGTTACTCGTTAATCAGTTTAGTAATTTCTTATATCTTCTTATTTTTTTCATGTGACAGGTTACAAGTACCTGCACTATTAAAAAAAATTTACAATACCCGATCGATCCTGTATCTATCCTCACGATCAAGGCCAGTCACGCAAAGAGCATATTAAGAAAAATTCAATAAATTCGAAAAATTCATAAAACCATTACTCAACAATCAATTATTCTGCAAAGCAAAAAAATTAATAGAATCATTATCAATCATCATTTGTTATGATCGATAGAAAATCAATAAAAAAAATGCTATTTAATCTGTTACCAAATCCTTTCAATGCGACAAGTACACACATTCTAATTTAAGGTCCCCACGTAGGCGCAATCCAATCCCAAGGATATAAAGCGATAATATAAAATTTTATTAATAAACGTTCGATACGCCATACCGATTCAGCATCAGTCCGAGGTCCACATGATTTCTATTGAATTTTACTTACTGGTCCAGACGTTGTTTGAAACGTCTGTACGGACATTCAAAGCTTAAAACCAATATCTATATACATATGTATATAATTAAATTGATTAGGATCGAGGTGAATCGATGGACTCTCGTCACTTTAAAAGGATCTCAAGATCAAGTGCGAGTTCGGTTCCGCGAAGATACGTTCTCCAAGTAGAAAACGATCGCATTTGATTGGGAGAGGGTGATGACCGACCCTGAATCAGCCTCCTGACCAGGTCCAAGTATAATCCGACAAGGTTACCCAGAATGTGAATTGTGAGTCCGGTTCCTTTCTTTTTTATTTCTTTCTCGCAATCCACTTCCGGTGGACCCATAATAAAATCCGGAAACGCTTCCGGTATACCGATGTTGACAGTACGCAGAATCCAAAGAAGAATTCAGCGCACATGACAATGCAGAAACAAAGGTGCTAGAGCGGAGTGAACGTAGCACTTATTGTTTTTCTGTCGAATGTTGTTTTTACTGAAAAAGGTGTCGAAGGTTCGTCGGTTCATTAAACGATGTAATAATTGAATAGAACTCTCGAAACGTTGTTTTGAATGTTTTACTTTATTAGGTGTCGGCGCCAAGTGTTACAACGTAATAGACTTCTTGTTCTCCATGTTATTGGAAACGTACCATAGCCGTTTCAAGCTGCTACATGGATACTGAATTCTCTGCGTTTTACACGCATTCAACGCATAGCTACCTCTGGCTGGCATTGCGTGCAACACGTAACTATTATAGATACCCCAGTGATTCTTGGCATTCAATTGATAGTTTCGCTATCAGTGAACTGAGTTATTGGCGAAAAATTATACTAGGGATACCTCAAGCATGCTGAGGCACCACGGCATGTCGAGTTATAATGATTGATAATTAGGCTGTGTTAATTAAGTCGTGTAGGTATCGAACATGTGGCTTTTTTAGGTATACGAGTTTATTGGTTGCGTTAAATCGAAAAAAAAGAGATGAAAAATAAAAGGCTATATGAAGGTGTAGGAGGGTGTAGGAAGGTGTAGGAAGATGTAGCAAGGTGTACGGAATGCTTTAACGCAGTAGACACGCACTTTGGACGCACTCACGGCATTCTCTTAAATTTCGCAATCTTGCGGCTGTCTAACGTTCGTTCAAACGCGTGACGACGAAATCGCTTTCAAAACTCGATACGGCGAGAATAACAGAAATCACGGTAAATTGATGCAACCGTTTCTATTTGACTTGTAAATATCAAAGTAAAATGACCTAACGAGGTCTGCAGGTTTTACATTGAGATCACGACTTGATTCTTGCTGTCAGGCTGTTTTATTGGATTGAAAGGGTAAAGTGATGACAACAAATTATTTTTGAGGATATAAGATATCAACCTTGTTTACGGTTTTTTTTGACATGTCAAATTAACGTAAAGAGCCTGGGAAACATAAATACGAAAATTGCAGGAAGGATGAGTAACGTAAAATTCTCAAGTACAAACGTAGCTTCGCGTGACCGTAGCTGCTGGATTTGATGAAATTATTTTGATTATCTATCTTTTGAAAATGTCAAGGATTTTTGTTATTTTCTATATAACGATTTAAAAATTATCCATACCGAATTCTATACCACATTCTTGCTTATGGTGTATCATCGATTGATCAACGTTTCGTTGGCCAAGAGAATTTGCGTAAACTAATCGCAGATTCGACAACTATAAGTATATCGAAATTTTACAAAAACATGTAAATTTACATGGAGAAGGTGCGGACATTCCGCTATATGGCAATATGGAAAGTTTTGTAACGAGCGACGAAAAATTTTCGGTAAGAACAAAAAACTTGGTTAACACGTGACTAGAAAATATGACAAGACGGTACAAAAACTTGCAATCCTCTCTTTTTCTCTCTCTCTCTCTCCCACACACACACACACACACACGCGCGCGCGCGCGCGCGCGCACGCACACACTCTCTATACCATTCGCACTTCCTTCCTAGACATTAATCGAGACTTTCTTTTCCTCCTGAGATTCGCCGCACTCTATTGCACATGCGTATTTGCAAAACATAGCGACACCATACGCCAGCAACACAATGAGCAGCTCGTACTTTTGCGACACTACAGTCGGATAGGTAAAATAATGTAATTAGTTATGCTAAAGTCAATTCAGGATATACGGATAATTTAGTTTTTCACTTTAATAATGAATTCCTAAGTAATACCACGTGTCTAAGAGAAACTTTCTATACAGACTGTACACTGTTAACGATCTTTCGCACATGAACCAAATGTACGCAGAAAATTATTGAAATGACCCTGTCGATGAATCTTGTGGAAAAATTCAGCCGGAACATTCGAATTGCACAATTCGTCCTCTCCTAAGAAACGGGAAAGTTTCTAGTTGGGTCCTCGCCAGCTGGAAATTAGGTTGTTATGCTGGACTGATAGCCCTGTGCCTCGAACGACTCGACTTCTTAATCTTTCACGTCAGACCGACATGACAATCGTAACGCGTGTAGCGTCTAACAATGCTAATAGTTTAAACGACGCCACGCCGTATCGACGTCCCTGATTCTATCAGCTTATTTTGTTAGTCGTTCCTTCCCGAAGCCCTTGATACGACGGAATAGTCCGAGATTTATGGAAAAGCTGTTATCCGTCTACCTGCCAGGATACTCGCTGATATTTTATATTAATCAAGCTATTGCGTAACTTCGAGCCGAAGGCACAATTAACACGGACTCGTGCTCTTACTAATTAACGTTGTTTCCTTAACAGGACTGCTGTAAGTATCCTGGGAGCGGGATGGGTGACAATGCGTGACTTTCTTTCGAATAATATAAAACAGTAATATTTTCAAGTTTTGGAATTTTAATATATTTCTTTTCTTTCTATTATTCAAAATCCAGAAATCCCAAGCATACAGGTCATTTGGATGTTCTGTAAAAATTGTAGTATCGAATCACTGAAATTATTTTATTTGTATATTATTATTTTCTTTTTTTTTAACATAATTTAATTCCTACGACGGATGAATCTGACTCGTGTCCGTCCCGCCGGAAGTGGACAGTCTTCTGACTTCCGTTGAAGATATATTCAGTTCATGGACGCGAGCCTGCGTGTGTAAGCGCGTTAAAGTAAATTGCCAGGTTGTTGCAGAAGGTAGCGCTGCCGTTCATTGAAAGCGTAATTACTAATTAGTAGGCAAATGTACCTTTTACGAGAGTGCCGTTACCTTCGTCGGTACGGTTTATTGGTTTTCCACTGGTTCGATTCGCCATGGACAGGGACACCCTGGACGTTTCGAAATTCCATCTGAGGTTCTTTTATCGTGGCGTGCCAGTGCTCGTTACCTTCCTAACGATTGTAGAAGGTGATGAAGCGAAAAAAAAAGGATTTCCGTATTAACGATTAATGCAAGCTGGCTCGGAAATAACGTAAGGCAAATATTTTTTTCAAGTAAACTCCCAACGAAGAACACTTTGTGAACGGATTGGACACGTACTTATACTTTGTGCACCAATGTCCTCTCGCGTTAGAGCTACGAAAGATCAGACAAGAGATTAGATTAGAACGTAACTCGACTCGTGACTGAAGTCTTGCTGCCTTAGCTAGAACATATTTTCCATTTAACAGACCCACTATAAGAAGTGCTATAATTATTTTTCAAGATATCTACCTAATGTGAATTCGTTTCATCCTAAATGAATAAAATCACATTAATTAACTTAGATCGTATACGTCTGACAGTAATTGCTGACCATTGACTCTGAAGATAGTCGCTTTATGACTTTTACCAATATACACTACGACGTTTCACGCGAAGATTAGAAAATGACTCCGATCTAGCGTCATTCTCACGTGGCTTCTCTAATCGCTTATCAATAGAACTGTCAGCTTTTATGTGTTAATTTTAAAGGATATCAGTGAATTTCCGGTTTTACGATCTTTTTCACAAAATTTATATATCGACTGATCAAACTGGCTGGTGGTCCAAGATTTCTCAAAAATACCAACTGTACCCTATACCAACTCAGTCCACTCCTTGTTATTGTCATCGAGCAGCAAATGCATTGCCGTGAAGTCATTCAAGAGTCGCCGGAGAAATCAGTGGAGTTGAAAAAAAATTGTTGGGAAAAAAAAATGTATCCGAAGGCTAAACACTCACGCGGCATAATCGTCCGACGTCAATTAAGCTAGTTTTATTATTACGTGAGGGGACCCTCGACATCCGAATCATTGACACCCTCCTGAGTCATTCTCAATAACTGGTTCAAGATCAGCTTTCAATGCTGTATGGTTCTCTCGAAGTCATTTGCTCATTCCCTCATACTGATTTTACCAGTGAATGGGTATCATGTGTATCGTTGTTAATATACAGTGCTACGTATATGCAAGTATCTAATCTCATGAAAGAGTCATTTTGCGATTAGCAATTTTTTCCCTTTTTTTTCTATTATCCACTTTAGTCATGAGTATTCCGTCTCAAAGTTTTCTCGTGATTGACTGTAGAATCATTAACGAGTTATAATGAGCGATGCAGCGATTGTGATCGATGGTCGATTATTGCGAGCGAGGCTTTTGTTTCTAGTAAATTTATCCCAAGAGAAGATGCAACGTTAATCGAGGTCATCGAGTGCAGCAACGTGCAGTATTTTTTGTCGAATGACAATTTTTAATTCTTTGCTTTTTTTTTTGCTCGACTCTTTTTTTATGCATCTTTATAATATCGTATCTTTCACTGAATTCCGTAGTCGCGCTGACCTCCTCGGTTGTTCGATTTTAGGAAATTAAGGCTAATCGATCGTTTATGGTCTAACCTTCCAGGTCGCGAAGTGTAAACTGCTCGTATTGGAAAACGTGATGCAAAGCAGATACTCGCCTTGCACAGGACTCCCTGAAAAATCTGATAATTAGAGATTTAAGGTTAGGCTACTTGTGACGCTTTTTTTTTTATTTTCAACTATTCAAATTAGGAAATCATTGTTTGGTACGTGAGGAAAGTCACAGTATTTTCATGCCATGTAATTTGTTTGCTTCACGTGAGTCTCGTTTATCGAAGCTTCGAATTATTTTTAGACTTGATCCATTTTTTTGGATTCTTTTTTTTCACTTTTATGTTTTTTTCCTTTTTCTAATCCATGACCTTCCTGCACTAATGGCGTGAAGAAAAATCCTTGAACCATATGTGTCCGGTACTTAAGAAGTGCTCCAGGCATCGGCGCGTGCCTTCATTTTTCCCGAATGCAGATTAATTGTGCAATCAATCACTCTACGATTATCAATTCCCTGAAGCAGCCAACATATGATCCCATATGGTAAGAACTAGTCTCACGGGCGTACGTGACTCATAATCACAGACAGGATTCTTTTGCTAATTCACTTTGTTGAACGTTTTCCCCACTTGGTGGCTACGAGTAGGTAAATATAGTCAATTAATAAATTCATACAGGATTGAATAGCAATGACTTAATGATACCATAATGCGTGGCGCGAGTCATCATATATGCACAGAAATGATAAAGAGAATAATCCTTAAGCGTTTCGTCAGACACGCGTGCTACGTCAATAGCGGAGCTTCAGAATTTTTTATTGGCGAATAAGCCAAGAAAAAATGCATAGAATTTCCGAGTCCGGAATGATAATTGATCGCAACGATCGAGAGACCCGTGATTGATCGTAGCCTTGAATCGTTCGATCATATTTCGCCAAATATCTGTCGATTGCAGTATAGTATTTATGTAACTTGCAAAAATGTACTTAGACCCACCAGCGATGCTGCGAAGAAAGATCAGGACTTTCGATATTCACCTGAACCCGAGGATCGACTCTCAGGGACCATCGAAGGTGACAAATATATCGTGCTAATTAATTAAGCACAAACAACTGACAAGAGTCGGCTCGTTTGCGCGATTCCTTTTAGCGACATTGACTGCGTTGGAAAGGTCCGGATTCCATCGTGGAATCGTTCGTAATTGACATTGAAAAATCTACGTAGAAAATATATCTCCGTATGAGACTTTTTACAAGAACAAATTATCTTTTTGCAATTAGATGTTGCACCGTTCGTGGTTTGGCGCAAGTTGAAGATATTTTCATTTATTATTTCCCAGCATCTCACACATCATCCGAGAAATTCTTCGACTACCAGCATAACCACACGTATCACCAATTGACCTTGAACAGAGTCGTTGGCTGTAGCAATGAAGAGTTTTTGAAAAAAAAAAAAAAAATAAAGTACTTAGAATAAAAGGGCAAATCGAAAGTAAAATGAAAGGCAAAGATTTCCTTCCGCTCAGGGCCTCACATAATTATCACCTCAATCATTAAAATTAATGAGATTCTCGACAACGCCGACACGACTTCCGGAATCGGCAGACCCTCCCCTACGGATTCTCTCGGCGAATGTACCCTTTAGCCTCGAAGTCCTGGGGCCCCGGAGGCAGGGGTTACCTTGACCGTCACGTGGAGAGCCTAATGGGGAGGGGGGGCCACACGGCCTCCGCAGCTGAGATATAAGACCCAACCGGGCCCCCACCTCAAACAGAGCACCACACCACACTACACAGTGTACCCTACCCTACCCCTGTGTAGTAATTCGAACAGTTAACAAGACTACTTCAGTA
Organism: Cephus cinctus; assembly: GCF_000341935.2. Taxonomy (NCBI): domain Eukaryota; kingdom Metazoa; phylum Arthropoda; class Insecta; order Hymenoptera; family Cephidae; genus Cephus; species Cephus cinctus. The sequence goes on along the minus strand of NW_014333166.1, from coordinate 447,675 downwards.
GTTGACCGACTTATCCGGTGGACGGAAATAAAGCCAGTCTTTGCCTACTCCTGGAGAAAAGTCTCGTCTTGAGAAACGCCATGAAATTCGTAAGTACCTGACTTACTGCTCGAGTCCTTTCTTTATTAGACTCTCGCTCTTGGAATACAGTGCTACTTAGATCCTCTAGGAAGTGTCATTGTGCGATTCGTGCCATTCGTGCCAGCGTCGACTAAGTGTCAAGTGCTTATACACGATTTCACCTAACTCTCCATATACGATTATGCTTCCCCGAAGTTCATCCCAGCTAAGATTCAGTCAGTCGGCTCGATTAATTCAATTGATATGTAAAGTGAATCGCACTAAAAAAATTTAAGTTCATTGACACGATTAACCAGTATACTGAGATACCTTCATTCGGCTGCTTCGCTCATAATATATATATCGACTTTTTTATCCGGAGCACTTGGAACACTCTTGTTTTCTGTAAACGGTATCGGGTATTGATACGAGTAAATAAAATAAATAAACAAGTGTACGAAATGCTGATTCATTCATCAGATTGTCAGATCGTAGCCCTCGGCGAGACAGGTCGCCGGCCTTGCCCCAGGCTCACGGAACACACTGTGGACCAACGTTCTATACCCTAAGATACCTCGGGCAGTCATTAGCGATTACGAGTAACGCGAAATACCGTGTAATTTGTGTAATATGAAAATCGAAAAGCTACATTGAGAATTCGTGAAATTTGAGGATTTTGAGTTGATATTGTCGGTACAATGCTGCAGGATCGTATCTACTGGTACTTGGATCGGCTATCTGATTAAATAGTTCGTAGCTACTAACTACTGCTGAGATTTCTCCTTATGGGTATCCAGGGCATTATACGTATAACACTTGCACCAAACAAATTGGATATCGCAATAGAGCGTAGGCACAAATCGTAGAGCCGATTAGGGAGGCGTCCCGACGCCCTGTATCCTGCTGTACGAAAGCTGCGAAATCGTATATACCGGTTATGCAGTATGGATACCATGAGAATTCGCATAGTTTCTGAAAGGCTGCCTAGAAATATTTATTAGCGATGGTGGCAGGTGGATACGCTTTCGCACGTTGCGTTACTCGAGCACGAACACGCATGTAATATCATTTCATGTGGAATTGCAGAAATCGCATACACAGGCGCCGAAGAGGTCTTAATCCATGCTGGTACAAGAAGTGCAGTGGATTCGAATTTCTCTGCTTGGTGGTGTATCCAATTGATACTGGCTTAATATTAATAATTGTTATCACTGGCATTGTCAATAATTACTATAATCCATAGGCACGCTTACACTGCCGTAAATGCTTTCTATGCACTATTCCAATGCACCTGTGGAAATCTGTGCCATTTCATGAAATACATACAATCATACATGAAATACAATCGTACATGACAATAACTTTCTATAAACTTTTTCCTCTCTCTCTCTCTCTCTCTCTCTCTCTCTCTCTCTCTCTCTCTATTTTTAAATAAATTATTTAAAAGATTTGAAAAATCTACGTAATTAGATTGAAATGCACTTTATGCAATTCAGGTTAGGTTAATTTCATCTCTTTATTTCTCAGCCATTAACCGAATGCACGTTCGCACACTTTGCTGTTTCATATTCAATTTTTTTATTTTTTCATCATTTTACATACGAATCGTGATAGTCGCTCATGCTTTTACATGCTTTGGTAAATTTGTATCGATCAAGCTGATATCTCTATTGTATAGCAAATCGTTGGTCACGCTGCTATGCAGTACGTGTATATCTAGTCACTTCCGGCTAGAATTTTTGTTATCGCCATCATCTACCTTTCGAAGCAGATAACTATCTTATTGAGATTCTTTTAATGCTCGATGCGGATACTCTCATCGTACTAGTCCTTATACGATTGATACTGATAATGATAAGAATCCTTTGAAAGTTGCTTAACGATCTCTTGGAGTCTAGAATTTTTATTGATTTGGTACTGATATTGGAACGTGTTGGTTCTAGAGTATCAATCCTCCTGTAAAAAGCAAAAGTCGAGCGAGTCGGACAGGCAGCCAAGTTAAAATACATAAGCAAGCAAGAACGTCTCGTTGGAGAAATCAGATAATTCTTGAAACAAGAACGAGCGCTTGGAAATAGCTTTGGATTTATATATAAAGTTTATGCCTTACACGAAGAATCGTCTCTCGCGATGGAAAAGGCGAAACGTGCAATTTTACTTTCTTAATAATTTGCCCAGTGCAAAATTTCTAGTAGCTGAAGTAAAGGATAGTGGATTGGCAATATTGACTAATGTCTTGCAAAAATACAAGTAGAACTAGTTCGATCCTCGTATTGTTATATACTGGGTGATCTAATAGTTTTGAAAAAAAAAAGGTTGGTTGTCACTTTTTACAGATATACATTAACTCTTTCTCCATTTGTATTATTTTATTTTGGACATTTTGCAAAAACTTATTCCGACCGTCTTACGTAAATTCACTAACTTCAGCGTGCATCACATTTCCAATAGTCATTATCGAATATCCATTTGACATTCTACCCACTGGGAGATACTGAACGGAAGCATTCACTTCAACTTCCTTCCTGAAAATCGTTTCAAAAATATTGCTAAATAACTTATATAGTCACGTTCGATTTGTTTATGAAATTCTTTCTGACATAAGTGTTTGATCGATTATCACACGGTGGCCAAGCATTCTGGGGCTAATAAGAATGGCGTCACAGGTGATTAATCGAATTTCTCGATTTTAGCAACCTATCGGTTTCACTGACAAGCAGCTTGCTCCATGTTGTTCGCGATCCGTGACGACCCGGACAGACTAACCTACGAACGAACAGTCCAAATATCACGGCGACTCTTGGGAGGAATCGGAATTGCGAACTCGCCCAGCGTGATAGTCCCCGTGACATAGATAGTACATGGGAGAACGAGACAAACGCATATATATATATATATGTGCATATAGCTACAAAGGAACCAGTAGAACGTATCGCTTGAACACTCTGGGTTACCCAGTAGACATTCGATTAGTGTCGTAAGACAAGAGAACGTGCTTTCTTCGAAAATTGCCCTATTAGTCCAAGACTTTGAAAACCCTTTCAGCGAAATTCGTGTTTTTCATATAACTGGTCCTCGTAGAAGGTTTTGTAAACCTGCCTCGTCTTGGGGAAATTCACAGGAAATCGTCCAGGCTATTAGAAAAAAATTCAAGAAATGTATCAGCGAGTAGTTAAATCAAAAATTTTGCCTAAGAAAAATGGCAAGAAGCGACGAGCATCATCCTTTCTATATCGATCCAGGAGAAACGGCACCTTCCTGTCGCACGTTTGAAACTACACAAAGAGCACGTCACTTTTTGCCACATTTTGCCATCCTGCACGCATTCTTCTTTGTCCTTTCACTTCCATCCGAAAAGTGACTTAATCTCTTCACGGCCTTGCGACTTGTCCGTTCCCTGTTGAGTGTCAAAAACCTTGGAGGCTTCTTGTAGGAATTCTAATATCGATTGTTTCAGTCTCTTATACAGGCGCTGACGTAGCGTTAACGTTGAGCGAACAAACGCAGCCACTTTCACCGATAGCGCCAGTTCTCGAATAGATTTTTAGATGTATTACGTGAAACAAATGACCGACTGAAAATTACAGTCTCGTTGACGGCCAAATGAGGGTAGGCGAACACGTTTAACGTTATGTCACGAGAAGTTTGGCAAACGAGGGTTCTTACGTTATTCGTGCAATTTTGTGAAATTCCTCTTGACAGTGCCAAGGTGATCGAAAGTTAGGAGTCTCATAGAAATGGTGGGGTAAGCCCTCACGGGTAACGTCCATTAAATTTCCAGCATGATCAATATCCCTTTTGGAGCGCCGAGCAGCACCATCCAATATGCTCGACTTTAATGAAAACTCATTGACAGCCTATAACTTAGTGAAAATATGAAATCTCCGCCAGCCGATACAATATATCTTTATGGGGTTGCCGGTGCAATAGGGGAAAATGGGCTATGGGTTTGCGATAGTAAAAGTTATGCGGGCGAATCCCTGTGCACGTATAGACGGACTACAGATACGACAGAGACGTTAGACAATGCATAAACTTGCATAGACTTGCATAAAGTGGCGGCGCGTTAAGCATATTTATGCACATGGTTCATGCATTATGCACACTAACGGTAACATCACTGCAGGCAAAAGTACCTGAATAACAGTATAGACCAAAGGAGCGTAACGGTGTTGACGAATAGATGCTTATAGAATTTTCCATTTATTAAAATACTCGCAACAAAAATAAGATTCATTCGAGATTGGAATTTTAACGTCGCGACGTCGACGTCTCTCGCCAATGTTTTCTTATCCTGTGATATTTCTTGCTGTCGATGGGGACTCGCAGGAAATCGATTCTTAATGGCGTCGTCGTGATACGAACTGCCAGTCGTTTCTCAACTGTTAGGATTTCCTATTTGAATTTCGATCACTTTTCAATCCCTTCTAATGCAGTAGTATTTCAATGGAAATTGAGTTTTCCCGTCAATACGCATTCTTATGAGTATTCATTGTTCGATTTAGGTATGATACTTTATGGCTGTTTAGTACGATCTGTTAATAAATTACTTTATCGAGTTGGATGTTTGAACAGTGTGGAAAGTGTGTGGTCTGCTTAACGTACCGTTACGCGGAAGTATCCAGTCGCAGCGTTAAAAAATATTCGTAACGATCTCTCATTGAGAAATGAACAATCGACGGTTATTAAAAATATTTATCAAGAATGAACGTAATGGTGAAATTCATCGCGGCCACGTGCTTCCGTATAAATCTAATTGCGTAATTATCCGTGGCCCAAGTCCTTGTATATCTGTGGCATCTTCTGATATAACATTTTTCAAGTTACTTGCTCGCTATGACGTCACTGCCACAACTATATCGCGCATGCGATTTCCTAATCAGTCAGATGACTCTATAATTACCAATGATTACGATCAATCGATTTCTCGATTCTCTTCGAAGGATCGCAAAATGATCAGAAACACGTTAACTAGCAACGATCGAATCGTGGCTGCTGGGATAACCGGTAATGAAAATCGAACGTCGATCGATCGTTAAATTAATATCGATCGATTCTCTCGAATTCAATTACGAGTCAAACGAATGACCGTATATATTCGCGTTAAGCTCTGTTATTCCCATAATCTCACCATAAGTATAATAAAATCGAATTTTTCATTATATCGTTATGGAATCATCTGAGATTTTCAAGTTGTGAGAGATTCAGATATTCAAGCTTGCCATTATAATTCTCGGTATGTATAAAACGGGAATATTACAATTCCACGTGTCACGGTTCTCGCACATGTGTGTCACACGTGATCAGATCCTTCGCGATGAAGTTATCCTTGTAAACAAATGTAACTTATGTCACTGCGCGTCTAGCTAACAATTAATGGAATCTTCATACAGTCTTTTCCATTCTCTAGGGAGTTTGATCATAGGGAATTCATATTTACCTGCATACTAATTCCAGTACCAAATACCCATAGCGAGTATACGAATAACAGATATCACTAGGATATACGATAACAGTGTTTACATTTCACAATGATTACGCAAGAAGTCGTGCGTGAGGTATGACGAAAAAGAAAAGTATTTCTTTGGTGGGACAGCCGTGAAAATGCTGCAGTGCCAATTAAGGGGATAACGATAGCAGTGTTATATCAAACGGATGTAAGAAATGTGAAAGTACGTTCGCGGTAACTTTGTATGTCCTCCGAAAAATGACACAAAGTCGTCAATGTTCTTTTTATTCGACTCGAGAGTTTCTTTCGCCTTTTTTTTCAAAATATCAATAATTCTATTTCTTCGCTCATTCGTTTGGAAACTTGAAAATGAGAACAGACTAATTTTCCGAAGACTTTCCAATGCTTTGAATTTGCCGTGAGTGATTGTGTCTATAGTGCGACATGTCATTAATAATACGTTCGGCTTTAGTGTTACGTAATGGACGTTATTTTTATGGGACTGGATGGTACAATATTATGGCCATTAATTATCACGAAATTTATTGTACTCTTCGAGGACACGAATCCTTCCGGATTTCTTTTCTCCTGTGTAAAGAACGTTCCGGGTGTTCGAGGAAGCTTGACTTCATAACGGGCAGCACATTCGTTTGGGTGTCCTGATCAAAATCGTAAATCGAAATAACGACTTCGTTTTTGGCTTATATAACGTAATCTGTGCGAAATACGTATCCGCGAGTTCTCATCTGCCATTTGAGAAATCGGATTTCACATATACGATCTTATAATAAAGATGCAAACTGCAGAGCGATCCTTATTTACAAGGATATTAATGATTTTGACTATTCTCGAATTTCTCTGGTTACATCTTTTTTCTACCGACTATTTTTGGTAATTTGTCTCTTCTAAGTATTCTTAGCGGTCTCGAAGCTGTCGCTCAGAAGCGTCTGACTTGTCAAAGAATTTTGAAAATGGCATCGACCATGATTTTTAACGGTTTTTGCGTTTCCTACAAAATTTCAATTAAGAGGTTGATAAATAAATTCTGTTTGGAATACCAATGCGATTCGAGCAGCCACACTTATTTATTCGATCATTTATACATTTTTTCTATCGATTCGATTTGCATGAGCAGGCCGTGTGGATAATTGAATTGATATAGAGAAAATCCCACATTAGGACAGATAGCTGCTGGTTAGTCGCCACTTAATCGTATCGCACTCCGTTTTATCCGTATAAGATTTTTTTGTCGGTCCTCGTGATCTCTGCCTGAGATTTGCGAAATTTAACTTCAATTCCAAACAGCCGTCAGATCGTAGGTTGGTGGGAATCGATCACGAAATATAGGTATACAGCACGTGATAAATTTTATAATCAATTATATTCATACAGTTCAATGAAAACGTGAGTGCTGAATCATTCACGTTCGAATCTAGCCTCAGACGTTAATTTGACAATAATTAAAATAATTAATGTCCTCGTCACACGCAAAACACTAAATTTCTAGACTTCTCAACGAGAGCCGTAACATATGATTCTAGCAGTTTATTTTTCATCGACACGTGACAGAACTTGTAATAGTCTCGGAAGAATTGAACACGTAACCGATCCAGCGTGCAATGTAGATCTGAGTGTCGAACTTGTGAGTCATTAAAATTATTCAAGTTCTTTAGCGTCTATTGACCCAAGACTTTCTCATCTCATTCAATCAAGTTCAAAGTTACGTGCTTGTTCCTCCTTGTCTATAATTGTATTTTTTAATTAAGAGCGTTTATTATTATTTTGAAAATTTAAAACAATCATCAAAATCATTACGGGTGTTTCAGATCAGCATAGTCTTCTTCATTGTAGCTGCCTTGGCTAGCGTTTACGCGCAAGACTACAGTCAACTGTTCGCTGGATTTGGGCCTTACCTGCAGCAAAGTAACTCCGGCATGAGGGACCCCCGATCGAATACCGGTAAGTCCGAAAAAAATGTCCAAAGTCTGTTTAAACTTGATTCCAATACTACGACAACGAGACTTTTAATATTCTTGAATGTTCTTATGACGCAAATGATCGATTTCATAAAATTTAACAATCTCAGAGCTAACTCGAATTTATGTGGAAAAACTTTCACCGTTTCCTATTAGAAAAAAAAAATAAAATGTGTTCTATGTGAAGTCACAGCTGAGCTATGATAAAATGTGACACGTGGTTGTTAAACAGGTTCGATAGGTTCGTCATACAGAGAAAAAGATAAAACGGAACTGGATATATAATGTTAATGGTCTAGAAAGGGAAAGACGGGATTAACGAGGCAAATTTACGAAATAGTTAATTTTTTATGTCATAAAAAATAATTTAGCTACCGATGATACTTAAAAAAAAAATTTTGCATTGGGAAATAATTTTACATAATTTCACTGTAAGATGACGCGAAAAGTGAATTTATTTCTGTAACCTCGTTTCTTACTTTTTATTCGTTGCATTATCATCCATTGTGAAGTTATTCGATCATATTTAATAATCCCGTCATGCACTGGTTCCCAAAGTTTTTCACGGGCCAGCGGTCCTACGGCTGACACATACGTCCCTCCTGTTTCGCAATACCACAGCGAATCGTGTTACGTGTACATTTTTTTCTCGAATTTAACAGTTGACGAGGAAGTTACAAGTTAGACCACACTTTTCTACGATCGCGTGATACCGATACTTTTTCATTTGTATTGTTACCGTTTAATTGTATTTTTTATCAGATTCCCTATCTCTGTGCTGAATGTACACAGTAACTTACTCGACTAATTATATCTATAGCTAAACTAACCTATTGTTATTGGTAACGACTTTATCACGTCTTACTCGAGCGACGACGAAAGGTAAAGAGACGTGACTGCCTCTATTTTATTTCTACCTGGTCTGCGCTTACAATACATAAGACTTCGAGGAATATTTGTCAAGAGAAATGGAAAGGCTCGAGTTGCTCTTGTCTGGCTCAATTTCGTCCTGAAAACGTGGTGCAATCGCGTCTAATGGAATAATGAATTAATGATAGATACCAGCCCTAAGAGTCAACCTTAGTGAACGTATAGCGTGAAACTTTCGATCAATTTTTTTTTATTCGAGCATTAAGAATTCATGGAAGAATAACTGAATACGGTTGCAGGGAACTTTTCTAAATTTCGTAATGACGTTGAAACTTGAAAAAAAGTGCCCTTTCTCTGGATTAGATAAGACCCTGGGTCCACTATTTCATAATCAGTGTTAATAAAAAATAAATGAAAAGTGAAAATTCAGTTTCGAAAAAAGAAAATAAAAATGTTTACGGTTATTATTATTGCTATATACTAAATAAACTGTCATTCAAAAGGAAATTAATTGAGTGATTAAGGGCTTGACGACGATCCACGTGATATTACGTAATCTCGAAAATTTTAATGTTAATTAATTTAATGTTTAACTACCGTAAAGCCTCGCGGCGTTTCTTAAACATTTCAATTATCAAATGATCATCGAAGCGTCTTCGTAGTCGCTTGGATATTCCTTTACGAAATTGGATGTGTCTCTATTCGCCAATTAATTGGCAAAGGAGCAGGCTTATGTAAGATTGACGCTGTCTTCTTGACCGACGTGAAATTTATGAGTGAATTTGCCAATTGGAATGCTGACTGGCTGGAGACGTATTTGCTGTGAAGGAGAAAACACGTATTTCAAGTCGTTCTGTAATTTGACTCGAGTTATTTATGAAGGACAAGTTAATTTCTCATGTCTCTTTGCATCGTTCTTCATTGATTTTCGATTGGTGCCTTCGCGAATTAGAAAGCAAAAAGTCCGAATCATCGTAACGTTACGCTAGATGGAACCATCGGTATATCGATTGTATACATATAGTTACGTCCACGTGAATTATTACACGCTACATCAGACGCAATAAATGATTCACGAGACTTCACGTCAAATCGAACAAGAATATATATACGAATCGAGACAATCGGACAAGTACAATTATTTGGCAATAAATATAAGTATACATAAATTCCAACACAAATTCTTTTTTTTTTTTTTTTACAAAATTCTGTGAAAACTTCGAACCCGTGCGAAAGGCATCTCTCGACTGTCTTCAAGTTTTTTTTCTTATCACCGACTTGCGAAATGCAGATTGTAAATTTGAGCAACACATATGCATAGTAACAATGACTCTCGCTCTTTTCGTTGAAATCATGCGGAGCATGACGGTCGCCATTGATACGATCGATTGTCCAAAAAATTAAGCAAGAACACGACACAGTGGATCGACCGGGAATCAGTTTCACGTTGATAAGAAATTCTGCGCAACAGCAACCGCAAGACGTTACACGGGTAAAAGTCATATGTGACTATGTGAAAGGGGCGTCAAGGTTTCGTAGTATAATAATTTTCAAGTATCTTGACTTTTCCTCGTTATCTTATGCCTGTACTACATGCTCGCTAGCTTTGTTTTTTTTTTTTCAACTTTCGTCCTAACACAGTCGTATTCGATGGCAGTGTAAAGCCCAATATACAACGGGGCGATATAGTCAATATAAAATCTATTTTCGTATCTCCCTGTCTCTTTCTCTATTTCTAACGCTCTACCTCTTCACTCTGTTTTCTTACCTATAGCATGTCTGTCTCTCATTAGATCAATGACCGTGAAGGCCGATCCTTGCATAATCTCATACCGACGATCGGCTAGAAGAAATTCCGGAATAATTGGTGTCGCTTGTCCGACACTCGATGCGTGCAAAATCGATCCTCGTTAACGATTAGCCAATTGATTTTCCAACGATGAATCTGCGTTGTAGATCGGTAACGATACCAATTGTTTCACGCACGATTGCATGAGAATAAATTTGTTTTATGAGTTTGCCACTGTTATCGTAACGAGTCATCAAGGTCAATCGTCCGATGGAAACGTGACGTTTTTACGATTTCATTGATTTGTTCCTTTTTTTTTATCGCACAGTACAGAGATCAAATATGTAATCCAAGGGGACACGATAATTCAATGAAAACTACCCACGCGTTGATACAGTACATACAACCGTTAGAATAATCGTCTTTTAGAAAGTAACGTAGAAATTTAATTCTCACCAATTTTTCACTAGACAATCTCAAACGTAACCAAGGAAAGTTGGGATATTATTCATAAAAGAATTGCTGCTCGTTCCTGTGTCTGCTCAACTAGAATTCGTCTAATTTCCTGCTAGGAATTGAGCTACTAATTGCTAAAATTTTTTACTGGGACAATACGACGTGACAAATTGTCAGGCATAAAAGGGATATATATAAATATACATGTCCACGGACTAATAAGACGTTCTACCGTAATTGATATTAAGTTCAGCACATTACTCGTTTATTTGCACTTACAAATTTTACGCTTATCCCGTAATTGTCGACGAAAGTAATTCGTACTTAATTTCCATTGGCGACCGTCGCCTGCGTTCGCCACGAGTCAACTTCTTGTCTACTATCTTATCCTACTATATTTCGATCAGTCGATCAAATTTTCTAATACAAATTTTTGGGTTCTTCGTATCGTTTCAGGACCGGTCCTCTTCCCTGCTGGACCACCACCGAACGATGCTGATACCAGTGGCGTGATCGTCGGTGCCAGTGGCTTTGGCTTCGTTCCTCCCAACTCAGGTAAAGAACCTGGACAATCGTGAGTCGAAACAACAGAGACGACAGTGGCGAATGTCGAGTCACTGAAAAAATTCCTGGAACAAGCCAAATCATCGCACAGTGTATATAGGAGTTGCAACAATCAATTGCTACGACACATTAGAACTACCAATAATCCTGACACGGTACCTCACGACGAATCTCCCTTGTCCCACAATTTCACCACTTTGCACTCCTGGACTCCCTTGCACTTTAATTTATGAATAAATGCTATTTATGTTTTACTTGTTAAATAACCCTGGTTTTTGATGTATTTAATTTTGGATGCTGGGACCAACGAGAAAGCGCCTTGAATTTGTCATGGACTGCATGAAGGTTCATATTGTTACTTGATACAATCAATTCAACCGCGATTCGAGTGAGAGTCAGATTAAGTGCACGAAATGGTCCAAGAACGTTGGATCTGAAAATTGTACAGGCACGGCATGCTGCGTTTTTTGAGTGATTTGTTTCTCATAAAACATTGACTGATTATGAGTGACAGTGTGAATGTGTGCACCGTTTAAATGACACGTGTGAAATTTAATTGACTCGCATGACATGGAAATGTGATTTTTCGCTTTCTGACTGGTTTTGGTTATCACGCACTCAAAGCAGGCGAACACTCTAAATCAAATAGAGTAACATTCGCTTTTCGTCGTTTTAGGTAATTTTTCATTAATCCCACGAAGGTACGTATGGGTATGCATATAAATAGACGTAGCTCTAATATTTACCGAAGAACGTGCACTTGCGGTGAGTATACCGTATACACGGGTACTTGTATATATTTGTGGTTTTATGTGCGTATCCTGTATGGTATACCATTCTCACGCACCGGATGTTAAAAGTCATCGACTAAACTGGCACTTGTAATTACGGCATGCATACTTAACAAAGACGCGGTAAATAGAAGTATTGAAAATAAATGACTGAAGTAATAATCAGATCTATAATCGCGCAACACATATGTAATAATTATCACAGCCAAAATTGACATCCAAACGACGCTATAATTAATGATAAAAAATAATCACATCAACTTTCAACCGGGAATATGAAATTATGAGTATCGGATTATGGGATCAAAATGCTAAAAGTAAACGATCCATATCTGGTGATCTATTCGTATTTCCACTAGTATTATGTCTTCTCGTAGATCCGGTGAAAGTAAATTTGATTCGTCGAGTCTCACGGCTCAAACTCGTTTTCACGTAACCTTCCTTATATACGCGTAGCATAATGTTACGAGGGCAGGCAAACCCGGAGGTCAAGGTCATATTTCGCACTAGCCAATTCACCTCTCTAAGAGCAGCTTCAGGATCAATGATCTCTGAACTCTCTATAGGTCAAGTTCGTTGAATAAATATGTTGAGTCACTTTGCGGGAGATAAAAAGTCTTACGACGCCCACCATCGCGACGCCTGTTCATTGACTGTCTGATCAGCTTCGCGTATCGTTTCCATAGTTATCATAAACAAAAATTTACAGAGAACAGCATTAACATCGAAACGATCCGAGTTTAGTTGTCGTACTTTGAAATAAAACATTGTCTTCCTTAGCCTTAATCTCCAGTTATCTATTGAGAGACACAATTCCCACGCCTTGACCCAATAATGGATCACTTAGTAGTTACGTGTCTACGTACATTGCGTACCTTGCAATTAGCTGGCTCTCGTAAATTACAATGGAAAAAAAAAGAAATGTCTTCCATTCTACATATCTACAAGGCATAGCGAAACTAACTTATCATGATATCCACCATATGGAAAATTTTCAAACGAGCAATCGGGGCTGGCGGGGGGGGGGCACCCCCTTAATTAGTTTATCCAAAAAGGCCATGGTTAATCAATTAGCAAAAATTGGAGTTGCATTACTCCGACCCATAAACGTTTCGAGCTCGCAAATGGTTTTCTTCTATTTCTCTTTCTCTGTTCCTTTTTATTCCATTCTTACCGGTATTATATGGGAAAATACAAAGTTCGATGGGATTTGTTTTTTCCTTGACTCAATGTTCCCCATGGAACTGAGACGAGTGTTACGATTCTCATGGGACATCGGATTGGCTTATTGAATAGATAGTACCTTATCCCTACTGGCAGCCAGTAGTACGCAGGGACTGATTCATGGTAAATCAGCCCTATTTCCCAAAAGACCCTTCCGTCAGATAAGAAGATAATGTATACCCGTACAAGGAATTATCATTTGAGTTTGAACTTCTGCGACCATGTATTCTATATATTACATTACTATTATATATATATATATATATTACTATTATATATATGTATATACACCCATGAGCATATTAGGATTATAATTAATATGTAAACCTTTTAATAATAGCAGAACAGTAATTCGGTCTGATTAAAACTCAAGGTTTTCAAAGTACTTTTAGACCTAAAATTTAAGCCTGTAATTCCAGGTCACGATTTGCACGAATGCATCGAAAAATGCATTCTATTCTATAGCCGGATGCCATTCAGGATATACGAGTCTCCGATGTGAGAAGAATAGTATTTACGGTCTTGCACGCGATTATTATTTGCAAGGCGTAACGATAGTGATATCGCGTGATTCATTATCGAGATTGCAAAGAAACACGTGTCTGTCCCCCGTTGCACCCTACGGCATTTTATTTACATGCACGGATAATTCTGTATGCGACTATACGTATGGGGGTACGGGCGGGATGGAACAAACTTGATATATGTACATCGACGCGCAACAATATGCAATGCATTGTTCTCTTTGATGAAAGGGGGAATAACGAGGTGTCTACGTTATAGATCGACAACCTTATAGGAAATGGCGGATACCTATGGTTATGATAAAAAGACTAGTTGTCTATAGATATAGCATATGGATTACACTGCGCTCCTTTCTCCTGGAACTCATTGCACGGACGTGTTCGTGTATGGATTTTTTAATCCCGCTCTTATAATTAACAGGAAAGCATCGACGAAGGTATCGGTAATACGATACAGTCTCATGGCCGATCTCTCAAGTTCAGAGCCTCTCACTTTGATTGGATTCGTTATAGATATACCGAGTATTGAGTATCAGAATCTCATTTACCGTTATTAGACACATTCGTCGACCGTACCCCAATTTTTCGTAGAACAGCCGATACTGTTATGTTAATACATTGGTTATCATTTTTTTTTTGGTTAATTAATCATTGATAGTTGACGATGGGTATTGGGATAAAAAGTGATAGTAATTGTGGCAGTAAGTGATAAGAATCGTTGAAATTGTTGGGGTTGTTAAAAAATTTGGATTTGAATGTTAATGAAAAAATGCGAAGGTTAGGATACCGTGAAAACGCGTCCGTAATCGAACATGAAATGTGGGTTTTCCTTGAGGATAAGGGGTGCGAGGAGGACAGGGTAGACATTATGCAAAATTTCGTAAATGCGAGACCTCTGGGCTGCCTACCACTCATCGAGCTCTTTGTCCTCCGATGATGAAGATATTAGCGAGCGCATTTCCATAATCGGCTTGGACCCAATTCCGAGGGAAAACGAAGTCAGGTTCTCCTGTCCATTCCAATTGGAGCCACCCTGTATATATACGTAGACCGTGAAGATCCCTTTTTTCGGCTTGAAACAACCCTGTTTTTATTTTAAAATGCTGTAAAATTGCTACGTATTTAATTACCGCGTGTTAATAGCCACCCTACGTCCAGGACAAGAGCGGAACGTGTTTATCTTGGTGAAAACCAATTTAAAAATTTTTTTGAAAATTATTCGAGTCATAATTTTTTGCCAGACGCATCACCCCAAATGTATTTACATGGAGTCTCTTGTTTGGCTTGTTCGTATGTATGGATGGCATTTCTCTCGCCACTCTAAGGTTGGGGGGTGTGACGTAACTCTGGAGAAAAGTTCATTCTCCTATGGGACAGTCCTCTTTAAGCCGTATCTCCAAATGATACTATAATGGAATCAGTGGGGTCCCACTTACCCCAACCATCCTGAAGGACAGCATCGTCGGCGTGATCATCTACCAACTAACTAGGGGTCTATCTCATGGTCAAACTGCTTGCTAATCAAGAGAGTCCAGGGGGGTCTTGGGAGTCCTGGGAGTCCTGACTAGTTGCCAAGGGGGAACATAGCGAAGGTGATAAGGGTCATAATTAGGCGCTTTGAAGTGGACAGCTTCTCGTTACCGGTGGTCATGTGGCGAACTGCAGGCTTATTTAAAGATATTTAAGTCCCTGGCCACCTATGGGGGATGAACGGTTCAGCAGGGAGGAAAATTGGGAAACCTGTGGAGAGCAGTCGTGAAATTCAGTTGATTTTTCATAAAAAGTCCATTAGAGTGTAGCTACTAGTATTAGAGTTTCAAACGATTCTAGGGACTTCTAGGGGATTTCAAAGATCTCTTGAGTATCTTTAAACTCTACTCTCCCATTGTATCGCTCATCACGACCCCTAAATTCTGTTCGTCCCTAAATCGACTTTTTTAAATTCAGTCTGCTTTTGGGACAAGAACGTTCTCCCGGGTTTTCGGCACTTCATCCCAAAGCCAAATCACCACACCTCAACCCTTTTCGGGTACAATCGATGAATATAAAACGTGGAAAATCCATAGGCGGAGCCTGGAACAAAGGCCTCTCGTAATTGCTCACTTTTGCCTAAATTAGTTCACAAGCCAAATTGAAAGCTGCGGCACAATGGTCGCGCAGGAATGAACTCTGAATACTTTATAGCTTTTAGGTACCCTGGTCTTTCATATGTAATCGTCATCAATATATATATAATCATTAACATTTATATACGTACATACGGTTGAACTCTAAAGGAGAAAGCAAAAGGTGCATTGGATAGGAAACGCTCGAACGATCAGAAACTATCGAGAAAATAAATAAAACATCCCAGGTAATAAAACGTCGACATGCACGACTCGTCTTCGATTTTCCCTCATTTTACAAATTTCTCTAATAATATTTCAAATCTCTTTTTTCTCCCACTGAATCGAACCATCTACCAACTATCTAAAAAAAAACCTTTCAATTTGAAATTCACGAGCGCGACGTGATTTGAAAACGTGCTAGCACAGCCACTACAGTCACTGCGCAGTGTCCACCCCTGATAAATCAACCTCCGAGAAGAGGCTGGACATCAGAGAGACTTGTCACCCCAAACTGACGCACTGGACCGTGTCCACGCAGGGATTGATATTGTGTTTAAAAAGCAACAGGGATATTTCAAAAAAAAAAAACAACCCAGCCTTAAGTCGCGTCGGCTTAATTAAAAACCCGGCATAACGTATGGGAACCAGGCGTAAACGGTTTCTGGGAAAGAGGCCAAAAAGGTATTCAATTTCGCAGAAACAACCCTCAACCATACGCCAATTGGTATGATTAAAAGAAAAAGACTGTTTTCATCTCTGAGGTCGCTCGTAGTAAAGCACGTACATAGTTTGTCAAGCAAATACCCTAGACAAGGGGGTTGGCACCCCTCAAAGAACACAGTTGGTGTTTGTCCACATGACTTGTTAGTTTAACATGGCCAACCCCACAATCTGCGAGCGGGACCCCTTTACTCCGTTACTCGAGAGCGCAATATCCTGTCAGACTCAGAATGCTCAGAGCTCCGTGCGCGCTGAGCGTTCACAGCCGACAGTACAGTCGGCTGCTTTGACAATGGAAATCCGAAATGTACGGTGGTCGAAGGTAAATTTGCATTGAGTCATTCTCAACGTTTCCACCCATGAGGACTGACCTGGTGGTCTGGTGGACTGAATAACAGGAGCGTCTGGACGATCAATTTCATTTGTCAAAATTCCTGTGTACCAGACCCGGCAACACTGAATTTCCAAAAAAAAAACAGTTCAGTGACTTCGATCATTTATCGAATCATCGACTCGTCAAGGTCCCGACGAGAAAAGCTGGTCACGTCGTCATTATAAATTAATGACGTGACAATTAACGCGATTCCTTGGCTCCTCTTAGCGACAGGCACTTGCGAAATCATTAATTTCCTGAATACACCATTGGAACTCGAACGCACGCGGGTCATCCAGCCTTTTAAAGATTATGCAATCGTTACGTAACCCATATGTATATATACATATGGGTTATATATATACATATATATATATATATATATATATATATATATATATAATACATATATATATATGTATATATATATATACATCTATACTCCATTTACTACATCCATATGCATTCTCATGGCAATTCAATTCTATGAGATACTTCAATGATTGAAAATCAGTCAATTATAACCTAATGATTATCTTTTGTTTCAGGAATTTACACCTTTTATTACTAGAGCAACGTCACGTCATATGTGAAGACGCATACGTCATCCATGCATAAAATCTAATAAGAACTCATACGTTTACTCAAGGCTGGTCGGACGTCCCATAGAGAGCCCAGCTCTCGTACGTCATCACGGAGAGTCATTAACGTCACGTGGTCAGAGTGAGAAAGTTCTAAGGCCAAGTCATCGAATGGTCAATAGAATTATTGTGGGAGTCATTGAAAAGAATCGTAATGAAATGAAACGCATAGGAGAGTCTGTAGATAAGAATACGAATTTCACGAGTATACCGTAAAGGTGGATACGCATTTATATTGCTGTAATTCGCTTAATCGTTAAAGAGACGTCTCGATACGGATCATCATTGCTAAGGTAGAATCGAGGGGTTTTGAAAAGATCATCGAAGTGGCCGTTTCCTTAGTTACTCGAGAAATTAACACAGTCGGAGTCTTAAGCCCTAAGACGTTTCGTACATATGTGAGTCTCGTCACTGAGCTCGCGTATGTTATATATGTATATAGTGTATGCACACGTGGCTTTATAGTGCTAAAGCCGAGATAATAATGCCATTTTAGTTAATTACGATTTTCTAATCCATCTCTAGTGTTCTCGAGTACTTAAGGACTTACTGCGACTTATGACTATATTATGGATTCCTGGACTATTTCGTACGAGTAAACACTGTAACTTCTCCCAGGGGGTCTTTTGGTAGTGGAACAATTTTTTAAAATTTATCTTTAAACGAAATTCAGTTCAATGAATCGCGAGACGCTTTGATAATAACGAGGGATTGTGTGCTGGTAACATTTTTTAATTTCTTACCGACTCCATTCAAATTATTGATCTGCGAGTGATACGCCAACCGCGGCTTAAGGGCAAGTATTTATTTTTGATATACGTGTAACTGAAATCAAGGCAAGTTTTAATGTTAACCACACATGTGTTCATAGCTAACTGTATCACGTATGAAAATTGTCTGGTAACATGTGTATACTCTGAGCTTTATTTACTCAAAATTTTAAAATTGAAACTATTCCAGCGATTACAAGTTGGTCTTACACGTATTAACTTGTGTTAAGGTAGATAAACGACCATCTTCGTATGTGGAC
The DNA here is from genome assembly GCF_000341935.2 of Cephus cinctus. NCBI lineage: Eukaryota > Metazoa > Arthropoda > Insecta > Hymenoptera > Cephidae > Cephus > Cephus cinctus. The sequence goes on along the minus strand of NW_014333166.1, from coordinate 429,100 downwards.
ACGTACGTGTTAAACGTACGTGCGAAAGTTTTTTCGTGGTCTTTAGTAAATTCATTGCTTTCGGGATATTCAGAATCTCTTTTAACGAGACTCTCACCTCATCTCCGCGAAGTATATGGAGAAACGGACGATTAGTTTAATAGACCATAATCATTATTTAATGATAGCCTACTTGCTTTTTGTCAATTCGTTTCTCGTGTGCCTAGTGGCTTTATTGAGAAATTTACAAAATTCTCATACCAGTCGCAAAACACGAGGAAACACGGGTACATGTGTTTGAGTAAGAAAATACTTTGTGGTTCAACCACGAAAAAATGTAATATTGATTGACAGATGTGAAATAACTAAAAATGCTAGAAGAAATCAATTACCGATCGATAGAGTAAATATCGATTTATTGGAAATTTTCTGCAATTTTTTTGTGGTTGAAGTGCAATTTTTGTAAATATTTACTTCGATACGTCACTTGAATTTTGTACGTGGAATTGATATATGGTATCTGGAGGGAGACGAATTGACAAAATCCGAATTATTTATTTGTATAGTGACTAATAATAGAAATTTGATCTGATTCTGGAAAGAAGTCTCAATGATCTCGCGCCTGCGTTTCTGATTAAATTCGAAAGCGCAATGATTGCAATGAACGCGTGACTCCATTTTATGGATAACGGTAGGGAAAGAGAATAAAACGAAATAGAGAAAGAAACCATAACAGTAGATATTAGATATACAATGTATGCTAGGTTATTAATATGTACAGATTATACGATAATTAATTATTAAAATACCTTTTATGCAATTTATATAATAGTATTGGATATTGTGTACAGTTACACAATTAATACAAATAAATATTATACTTCCTCATGCATATTTTTGTTGATCGAAGAAACGGATAGTGCACAAAAAAGAAAATGACATACTTCTCTTTTGAGATCCCTTCCGTGCAGGTGAGGTGCAGCTGAGGTTTTGACCTGAATAATGATAATAATTCATTGGCTGGAAAAGCAGTGTGTGTTAATTTTACTGGTCGTTAATTATAAACGTAACTTTCCAATTCTCTTTTCTCTCCCGAATCGTCCCGAGCTATCGCCATTTTACGCCATGAAATTTCGTCTTTGAGATTTGTCTCAGTAAAAAAAAAATTAGCTTATTTTGAGTTAAATTTTAATTTTCAAACAACTTGTGCCTGCTACCAGTGCAGTGTGCACTGTATGCACTTCTCCTGCCGTGATGCAGAATAAATTGCAAATGCAGGTACACACGTGTGTATCTTTGAGCCAAGCGAAAGCGAACATTCGCAACAGTGAATACGGCCTGGCTGTTCTGGCCTATGGCTGTACCTACTGTGTACAGTGTAACCTATTTAATATTCAGCCGATGCAAAGTAATGAATCGTGGAATCATGTATTTCTCCGATTTACAGAATCCGCGGAATTTTTTGTTAGAATTTCGCAAACAGGTTAACAAGTTACTTCTCATTCAACCGGAAGGATACGTATGCGGAGATCATTAACGGACAATAAATAATAGCAATTAGCGAGATACACTTACTAGTTTTGTTACCCTTTCTAATCACTCTAACAGTATCGAGATTATCGGTAACCGAGATTATTCAGTCTGGACCACGAATGCTGTGTGTTTTACGATGCGTGAAAAGTCGCAAACAGACACGCACGAAAGTGAAACTGGCTTCTCGGCCGGCATTCTTGAGAAAACACGGTATCATTGACTTAAGACTTTTATGAACTTTGTCATGTATGATGACGATATGATTTTTTGATATTTTCTAAAAAATTTGACATTTATAAAATTCAAAAATTTTAATCGTAATGGCTATGATCGTTATTAAGAAAAAAAAAAGAGAAATTAAATTCTGCCGAGTACGTAGTTCAGCCAGGGAGTCAATAAAGCGGTGGAATAATAACAGAGCAGCCATTGCGAGTATAGCTTTAATTATCTTTTATTGCGCACGCAAATCTCAAGGCGCTGTAGATTCCGTCGTCAAGAAAAAAAAAAAAAAAATTTACTATCAGTATTTCGTGCGTAAAACAGGTCAGGTGTTTTAAGAGTGTCCGAATATAAAATCCAAATGGTTGAAAGGAACTAGCTGCAAATCGGTTTCCTTTGACCATTCTAACCGCGCCATAAGATTTTTCCATAGTTAACCATATAGCACATCACTATAGGTTAGGTAGTAGGTAAATATACCATACACAGTAATAGCGTCCACGCGAAGCATGAAAATATTAAGATAACTACAAGATGCAATATCCCTCGATATATCAGGCATCTCGCGCTTGGAGCATTTCTATGCGGGCGACGAACAATTTTACAAAGTGCCGGTAGCGAATTGAGCGTATCTTACAGGTAATAAAATTCAAAGAGTAGAAAACCTATCACCGTGACTATTGTGTATTTTATGTTTTTCTTCGGACGCCTTTCTTTTTATCGATAACTCTCTTTTTTTTTACCCCTTACTTTTACGCGAAATCGCGATACGTTTAGCAATTTCGCACAAACGAGTACTGCAGCCGTTTCGCAAGATTCGATCGTTCGTGCGAACTCGCGCGAGTCGGTGTTCGCAGGTTTGCGAACTGGTAAACGTGTGAGCGAAATAAAGAAAATAGGCAGAAATAATAATTCTTATACGGGTAGCCGTGGGGCAAAGATTTTTTGAAAAAAAAAATCTTCCATTCTGACATATTTCATGATGCTGGCTACGACCGTTCCTTGTAGCTCGATTTCAATATGCACCTATGGGGAATGCCTTATTATTTCATTACATAATGATTTTAATCACTGACTACTTGGTCACGAGTCATAAGCCAGTTGAGTATTAGAGCGTGAAACATAAACGCGGCGAATATTATTGTACCTGGAGAATGCACATCTGCACACGCATGTCTCTTGTTATTTATCAAAACGTAAAATCACTCTTGATTTATGCTATTTATATTGTGAAAAAGAAAATCATTCTTGATTTATATTGCCTATGCGTGATATCGATCAACTTGGAACTTGTGTTTGAAGACTGACAAAAAAAAGGTATAAGACACGTGTCATGCGGTTGACACAATTGTGATGCCGCGATCTGATCCCGAAGATTGTTGCAGCATGACTAGGTTACCTTTTAACCACAAACGTGGACTGTCAAAGAGACTTCGTGGGGAAGAAACTTCATTGATAATTCTGAATGTGATTCTAGATTACCACATTCCTTGACACTGTACCGGTCTGCTTTTTCTTACGCATTGCGACTGCATTCTGTAACCGCAAAACCAGTCACAGCTACGTTCAATGCGATGTAAACAATTTGCACATTTGGCGAGGCAGACACGCGTGAAGAGGCGATAGGACATGAGAGTGGGAGAGGAGTTTCTATTTTCTACTAAATGTTATGTACACCGTGTATGGTCTGTGGAAAAAAAAATTAAAAGCGAAGCTTAGAATATTTTGTAAAGGGTACAGAGCGATGAGTAAGTGTAAAAAAATGGTGCAGTCGAAATTCGTAGAAACCTTTCGTTTTGAAAGGATGCCAACATTCCAGACGCTGATCTAGATGCCATCCGTTCTTATTTCATGTTTATCAGTTGGACAGATGCCAGATTCTAAACTAGCCACGTCGAGACTAGCAAACGCAGGCTGAACGAAAGTCCAAGTGAAATTTTAAGCTGAAGCTTTCCGCACGGGCGATCGGATCGAATCAAAGAACACGTCATACTGAGAAGGTATAACCCCAAGGAGTGCCATATGAAAACGAGATAAGGAGAAAAGAGAGAAACGTCGAGGGACGAAATTTGGATGAATTTAAAGAACTCAATTAAAGCAAAAACGATGGCCATACCGCCACGAGAATTTTTCGTCTTTGAAGCTTAGCAATCATTTCCCCTTTGCACGCTTCGTGACTCTGTTTAAAGGAAACGATGAAAGCCCAGCAGGGTACCAGGAAATTATTCTCGGTGCGGGTCGATTGACTTAATTAATCCTGAAAAATATCAGCTGACGTCGTCGACAGAGGTTACGAAAAACTCTTCCCTGTCTCGTTTCTTTCTTTTATCATAAGACCATAAAAAAATCACGACGGTTTCACAATCAAAGTGCATTAAACAGACAGAAACTTACGGAGCTCTCCTTCCTCCACGTGTACACAATTCACTATTTATTAGGATTCGCAATCGATTTCTACATTTTTAATTACTATAATTAGGCAACAGCCTCTTTAGTTTCTTAACGCCATCAATAAAAGTTTTCCATAAACACGCGACTATGGGCATAACGCAGTCAGCTGGTTACGTAGTCCGTGATAGCCGAGACGAGAACCCTCTGTCGTGAAATATGAGAATTGCCAGCAGCACAGTAACCGGAAAGGTGTTCGCAGTCTCTCCGGTAGGCGGCGGGCAGTGTACGAATGAAATCGAAAGTACGTTGGAGGAAGCGTAGCCGCGTCTCGTACTTGTTTCTCTTTTATTGGATGCGAAGGTAAAGCCGTTATTTCAGTGTACGAACGGCGAACGGGACTGCCATCCTTTAGAAGACCGACAGGCGCATGAATGAACGTCAGGTCGACGACACGAAATCACGTTAGCAGACGAAACGACGAAGCCCAGTTCGTTCTAGGGTTAAAGGGGATGTCGGTCTAAGCCGTTGACGCGATTATGTCCGTTTTAGGAAAGCATTACTCGACGTTACTATCCTCTACTCCTTACTCGATGCTTTAGTGGCTACGTGCTCTCTTTCGAATGCAGCTTCAACTTCGGCTGCTGCATCTATCCTGGTAAGTAGATACAGTCTGGCACATATTCGTATACGCTATATCTATACTAAAAAGTGTGGAAAACGCCCAGACGATGAATCTTCATTCTATGGGGTTTTATAAAGTGCTAAGGAAAAGGTGGAGTATGAGCAGAGCGAGCTTACGATGAGTCCCGCGTCGAGGAGAGTGTCATGGAAATTACGTAGGAAAAGTGAGACGTCGGCGTCGAGGAGAATCTCGTTGAGCGCCTCTGAAGTGGCAACGCGTTATATCTTATAACGCATCAATATTCACACGATGATGTCGTCCCGCGAGCTTCTCCAATATTCCGACAATGTTAGATAGTTTACTTTATATTTCACAATATGCCCATCCGATCCGGTTATAGGATCTTTATCAGATCTATTCAGACGCACTCCTGCGAGAGAGGCTGTGAAAATAGAGATTCTATTCTGTTTGTTTTTCTCCTCGATCATATCTTTATTTTTTCCTGCTTCCGACTCAACATCCTCATTATTTCTATGGCTTTCCTTATCAGTGCCTACCCTTATCCTGCGTAACAAAAATATTGTATTTTCGATCTGCAAATAACGAACGACAAGGAGGACTGAATTTTGCAAATTAATTAAGAACCTATGCGATATGTATATGCAGGTGGAAGGTCGTATCATTCAATTTTACGAGGCGGCAAGCCAGTAAATTTTCATTCATAATTTCATTTAACAGCATACTCGTAAAATTACTATACCATAGCCAGGGACAGTAACAGCAGTCTGTTCAGTTCCCTCTTTGACGTCACACTTCACTGCTGGGCCCTCGGTTACAAAGTTCGCACATAAAACTCAAAGTGAATTGAAATTTGCATGCAAATTACGTCAAGAGCGTCATGGCGTTACCCTTACGTCTAACAGGACTGGATCGAGTTTCATTTTGTTTATCAGTGGATGTTCCGCCCTTCTCTATTCAACATAAATTGCATTCAACAGGCGGCTGCATAAATCTATGGCTTACTTACCGGCTGCCACCCATGGAAAATGTGCTCGCTGCAAGATTACTAAATCGTCCAGCCAAGTTTTACGATTTTGCGGGCTCGCGCGACTCCAGATTGCAGTTTCAAACTTATTTTATCCCACTTGAAGAAATTGTGGGACGCCCAAGATTCAGCGGGCCGCGTAAACTTTGGAATTTGGGCTTTACGGATTCATGGCGGAATGAATTTAGAAGAAAAATCGTTTCGCCAAATTTTCAAGCGAACCTCCAACATTTTTGAGCGAAATACACGTATACGTTACCACTTATAACATTCGCATGAAAAAATTCTATTTCAATTATCATTTAACCAGTACAATCCCTGCTTATACCAATCTGCTTAATTCTATTCGTTGTTACGTCTGTTTCCGTTGCGAAATATTTGTCTGCCTGACAACCACGTATCTCTGTGTTTTACGTTATGCCGGATAATTAGCTATACGACTTCATTATCATTCATACAGACCAGACAGCACAAAAAAAAAAAAGAAACGGACGCCTTTTCCACACAGTCATTCCATTCGCTTCATTTTTGCCACTGAATCAAAAGTAAAACTAACATATTCTTCAACGTCATCCACGCTCGCCACAGAGGAACTTTTTCTATTAAACCTTTCGTCTGTCCGCGAAGCTACCAGCTTGCAAAAGTTTTGCGAATTTTTAATGATACCCCAAAAACCCATACGAGCTCCGTCGCCATTTGCAGATCACTCCAGTATTACACGAACACGAAAAGTTTTCAAATACAAAAAACTCCGGATAAAAAAAAAGTACCACGAGCTTCGCCCAGCTGAATATCTCAAGGTACACCCAAAAGATGTTCATCTTAATCGCACCGTTTATAACTCCAATATAAAATGTTCCAGAATCTCCGGTGGCGTTACTTCGTGAAGCTTTTACGATGGCAATTAACGTATAACGCCTTGTATGCAGTTAGCCATTTTTATTAGCTATTATTGCACCGCTGCTGGCGGCGACGATGACCAAGCTGCTGGTTCACCTCACAAAACTCTTACCCTGCCCTTAGCACGACACTTTGCCGCTTACGATGTCCAGCGATAACTTTCTGGCCAGACTTTACGACACTTACGAAGATACGGTGTCATAATGGCGTGGTACTATCGATCCCGGCGAGCATGCGATGTCTCATTTTCCTGCTACGTTACCGGCTGAGCTGATTTACGTGGAAAGAGAAGGAAAACGGGGAAAGTATAAATCCATCCTAATAACAGCTTAATTGCTTCCGTCTTAGCCATACCCAAAGGCCTGGGTATCGTGTACGTGCCCGGTAGTCGTCAAGTCGATCTGGTCAATAAAAATGATATTAACCCCATAGATATAAGGGCTTATTGGCGTATTAGAGGCATCCAGTCGTCACGCGAAATGTTTCTCAGATCCAAATGAGATGTCAAGCGAGGCATAAACTCATTTATTATTGGTTTACTTGGGAGTGACGTAACCTTCTCAAATGAGATATTACGGTTATGCCCTTACGATTGACTAAATCGTGCCCACCCCTCGTAACACGAGGTTTAGACCTGGGGGAGGTTTAGATTGCTTCATATTATATTGCCGTCGCGTAAACTGTGTCACGCTAATACAGCCGTTATATGTTTCTCTCTGAGTCACGTATTGCTAAAGTAAATTCGCGATAGAGATATATACATATATATTATTCTCTTTGCGTGAAATTGATATCTGAAACAGGCCGCAATACACGTAGTGCGTGGTATATATATATATTCGAAATTTAAATCAGCTTTCATGAAACGATATTATCATGTACAAGGTGTCGTGAATGATGAAAAAAAAATAATAATAATAATAGTAATTCTGAAAATCGTCATGGTAAAACGTAGGATTTTTAGTTTGCCATTTCGCAGAATATTAATAATAACGTCATGGGTATTCCCGGAGCGTTTTCCTCCGCGGCCTCTGCGGGCCACGAAACATTAATGGGTTAACGATAGCATAACGAGCGTCTGGGGAGAAATTAGTCTGGTGTATCTTGCCGCCAATATCTTTTCCAGTATCGGAAAATTCGCGAGAGAATCCGACGTCTGCCTCGAGCCAATGTACGTTTTGCCCGAATCAACGAACGCGAAATTATATTCCACGTTGGCCGACGTCGAGGTTTCGTTATGGCTACTTGGATCTTATATACCAGATACATGTATAGCTGTATTACGGTTGGGTCGGGTTGTTTCGTCTTGTTATGGGTCTGGGGAAATTATACGTGCTAGTGGATTTTGGAGTATCGATAGGACAGCACTGGGTTTTAGTGGTGATCGTAGGAGAAGCCTCTGGAACAGGCGGGTAAATTCAAATGATCCATAAAACGTTATTCGCAGCTATCTATTTGTCTGTAATGTTGAAGGTAACCTTGGCCGTCATATCACGTAGTATAATCAAGGTTATAATTATCTAGATAGATTAAAGATAATAACTGAGATTTAACGCGAGGACTGTTATATTTTTATTGGCTCGTAACGGACGACTATGACGGACGAGACAACATCGAGGAGAGATGATCTCTCGTCTGCGGGTTGTAATCTTGTGGATTCGGTGGGTCGTGTGACAGGTCGAGGGTAGGTGGGACAGGCAGGGGGAAACGATAGCGATTCCATGAATTTAGTTTATCCTGAAAAAGATTAACGATTCAGAAAGATAATTCGTCGATCCTCGTAAGTCGCAAGTCGTTACGAAATCGACGTTAAAAGGTCCCTTTGCGGGATATCAATTCGTTTCCCGTCTCGGTTACGACATTGACACCCCCAAGCTAAATTGTCCGAGGGTGAGGCAAGTCAAGGGGAATCTAATGTCGCTGAATAAACGGGATTCCTGGACAAAGAGTAACGGAGACAGGGCCGCGCAAGGAGAATTAAATAGAATTGAGTGGGAGCGGGGATCGAAGAAATTCTAAGTGAAATTGCTTCTTTGTATTTAAAGAAGCGAAGGAAACTTTTATTTTATCTCGGGTGAAAATTAAAAGGAGTAAATTGAAGTAACAATAAATGAGTATCAGTCAACGTCTTGAGCTTTCCGTATCCATTGGATGCGACGGGGTAGCTGCTGGGCCTGGTTGTAGTACAGACCACCCACGTGTTTTCTATCTCCCCTAGGGTATTTACTATATTTCACCCCTAAACGCTCCGAAATAGTAATAATAATAGTAATACTAAAACAATAACAATTCCCGTTATTCAGAAGCTTACAGCCGCCGGGACACAATCACTGCGGTGCAACGGGTTTAGTTGGCGCGCGCGACGAGGGTGAGGTGGGGCCGAGGGGTTGAAAGGGGTGACTGGGATCAGAGGGTGAGGGAATCCTGTCCCGAGTCTGAGACTGAAATAAAGGCAAGGTTAGGGTTGTTATGGAGGGGGTTGGAAGCGTGTAGTCTTCTGGCACTGTAGTCCCGTCGCCCGCGAGGGATGCTAATTCGGGGTTGTTTTCTTTGCCGAGAGCACAGGTGCTACGGATCGAGGAGACGCAAAGTAAGGAGAATTTTCGTGCTTTGGTCTTTCGATGTGATTCTGTAATTTTTTTAATCAACTCGCAATTCATTTATCCCGGACAATTAGTTCAATGGGAACGACGACGGGGAAAAGGTTAAATGAGAGTGAGCCAAGAAAGTTTTCACCCCTTGAGGCGACGCCTCTTGTACTTTCTCCGGGAATTTCATGCTCTTGATGTCGATTTTTTCTTTTTTTTTTAATTTTTTTTTTCTTCATTTCTGCCACAGGGGGTATTCGTAATAATGCAAAATGGCCCACAGTCGATCCAATACGACGTTATTGACCGAGCAGGACGTTACGTAAGGGAATCGTGCGAATCCCCCAGCGTGAAAACTCGTTTGAATTTGAATGACGCGACCCCTCGAGCAAGAAGGGTTGCGTTTCCTTAAACGAATCCAGCCTGGGCATATCATTAGACGCATCGTAGGACGCGGCTCGGATTGATATCAAAATGCGAACGCCTCTATTATTTCAGTATAACTTTGTGCCGTCTTACAGATGTTACCGGCCCGAGGCTAACATTTATGGGAGTGGATTCTAATTACGACATTAGGATGCAAACAATCGAGCGTAACGATTCTATAACCGCATTACCATGTAATCTTGGCTTCGTTATGGCTAATATCAGACTTATGTACCATCGTGTCTTTTGGTACTTCGCTTCGCTCTTGATTCGAGTGACAGAGAAAACGTGATGAGTACGTGATTGCGCCAAATTTCCCTTGATAATCGATCCAGTCCTCGATATGAAAATTCCTGCGATACGAAATTTCTGGACACCTTCGCCTACATCGATATAATCACAGACAGTACCTATAGGCGGTACAAATGAATTTCTTTTGAGTATCGCAATCGCTTCGACAGGTAAGCCAACATAAATTGCGTGAAATAGCATTAACGACTGAAGCGGAGACGACCTTTAATTCGCGCGAGCGACAAATGCCTAGTAAATATTAGAGCTGGGGGTAGGTGGGCGTCCGGGAGGGGGGTGATGGCTCTCGGTGGTAGCTCGGTGCTATGTAGCTAGAAGGGGGTGGCGTCGGGTCGTCGGGAGTCGGAACCCAGTACAGTGGTCTTGGTGCCCCTGTGCGGTGGTGGTGGTGGCGTCGGGGGTTGGCGAACGGCCGACAAGCCGGGCCCGGGGGTGGCCCGGGAGAGACATTGAACTCGTTGTAGGAGGACGGGTTGCAGCCAGGAGGGGCGGCCATCGATTCGTCTGCTCTAGAAATGAACCCCCGCGAGTCGAGCAACCCGCGGCCCACGTGACATAGTCAATTATTTAATCGTCTGACACGAGATCCAATTGAATATAACCTAGCTGGGAAACGTGGTGTGGCTGGTATGCACTTTCTATTTTCACCCGTTGGATTTATAATCCCGGGCAGCCAGGAACGCTTTGCTATGCACTGCTTGATCTTGTTACTCGCGTTACGAGTAGAGCCAGTGGCTGATCGGAATCCGAGCTCAGATTGGATAATCACAGCGGAGCATTGAAATATTGTAAATTTATGAAAAATTTCTTGGATTCAAGAATTTCGAGAAAAAAAAGACGGAAGTAATCTCTTCTCTCAAAAGGCAAAGGGGGGTCCTTAGATTTCCTACTTTTTCCTCGATTCGCTGTCCAAATCTAATGGACCAAAAACAGAGTTACATTCCGAATTGATTGTCCCTCGTCATTGGTAAATGAACTAGGGCGCGTAGTGTGCAGGGATGCTTCTCGTGCTGGAGGAGCTACGTGACTGAGGAGAAGAGGAAGATGGAAAAAGGGAAAGAGTCAGGGAATACGGAGATATACGTTGTTACGTAGGTATAGGATTGGCGCCGAGAAGGCAGAAGGAAAGGTTACGGGGCGCAGAGAGGGCAGCGAAGGGAATAAGGGTTGGCAGGGAAGGCAAGGAAAGCCTTCGGAAAAGCGTAACAAGTGGTAGTCGCGTTATTACTCCTCAGGTAGTTTTATCCACTCCATCGCTTGTTTATTTATGCTAACAGGCATTTGCATAAACGCTCCGGGCTGATGTTGTCTTCGCGTAAATAATAACCGAGGAGTTTTTACCACCACCCCTGTCTCTCTCTCTCTCTCTCTCTCTCTCTCTCTCTCTCTCTCTCTCTCTCTCTCTATCTCTCTCTCTGTTTTTCGTTCTTTAGTACTTTTTACTCTCCTTCCATTGTTATTGCGTAGCAGACAATACTGAGCCGAGGAAAACGAGAGCTTTATATTTTTTGTTCAGCCCTCTAGTTCTTTTTAGCTTTTCTCTTCCCTCGTATACACATGCCGAATATTATACTTACTTATAGTGTACTCTTAAAATCACCCTAAAATACATTGTACGTTATACAAGCCTAAAGTACTTTTTGGTTTAGTAGGATGGAGTATATTCGGGTAATACGTACTTACACTGTATTACAAAAAAAAAGGTAATATAAATTTTGAATATATTTTTTGGGGTGTTTTTCTATTTGGTTCACCCACAGGAGAGGTTCGTACGTCCGATACATAGGATTTTTCAAATTGTTACGCCTCGCAAAGTTTTCATGGTAATCCAATACATCGTGCGACACTACAGCCCCGCTTTCGATTCAATAAAATATAAATTTCCTGCCTGTGAAAAGTAACCCCCGTCCGGCAAGGGATAAGATATTGCGGTCATGTCCTTCCATCTGCGTCACATATCTTACGGCTCCCGGGATGTGCTTCTGGGATATAAAGAAACGCCTCAAGGATCACCACTTAGGGTCCTGGTGTTACCGCTACATCCTCTTCGTCCTGGACCACCCATGGGAGATGACCGGCGCTGCGGGAAGTCGGAAAACTTGGAAAATATCGATATTACGTACAGTACTCCACTGTGATACTTCGTATCTCAATGTTATTTTTAAACGTCCGAAAAAAGTTGGACTCAAGGATATTTTGCGCTTGGAGGAAAGTTCTTTAAACTTATTCAAAGTATTTCGTTTCATTGAGTAAATAAGTCCAGTCTCATTCCGACTCATTAAGAAACCCCGTTTCGTCGAACTGTACTTCGCTCTGCGCTTTTATAACTAGTCGCGCTTCACCTGAAGATCACGTAGAGAATTTTACCGTAAAGATTTTCGCGAGCTGATAAAAGACGCTGAGAACGCAGCTTATATAGGTACTTTCGTTTCGCAAAGTACGAAACGCGTTACCCGGAATATCGCGCTATTGCGAGACGCGTATAAAAGCGAGAGCCGCGGCTGAGCGCGGGGTAGCGCGATGCCAGGCCTGCCAACATCTAAAACAAACTTTCACTACCCGATCGTAAAGTTGAGCGACGACCAACTGAGCCACCGCAGAGGAGCTAAATAGCCCTTCCACGGTGTGCACTAGGCACAGCCAATAGAAGCTGCTTTGGATGTTGAGAGAGCAACGAGAAACGTGGGGTTACGCGAATCGGAGTTGTGGCCTTAAATAGGTACGTGGGATATTGGCTTAGAAGGAGGTAACGATATTTCGTGATAACCGGTTACTCGGAATTAGAATTTACGAATTTACCAAACTTCGTGGGTAGGCAGTTCATAAAGTGAGTTTAAAGCCGACAAATCTCGTTCCACTTGGCAAGACTCCGAAATCGATGAAATTACGTTCCGGTTCAGGTTCTAATCGTCCCTTACGCAGATCAGAAATACAGAATTATTCTGTGATAAAATAAAAGAAAAAAAAATGTACCCTACACGTGTACATATTGTATCGTAGTACATGGTTTAGTATAGAGAACAAAATGGTAAGGGATGAACCATTTAGAATTTTGTAACCTTCGACCGAGGAAGGAAAGTACCTACAAACATCCCTTAAACTGGTTGAGGGTGCCAGTGCACGTTATTGAACACCTAACTCCATGAGAATGGCTCGTAACCCCAAAACTTCCAACCCCTAAACAGATTTAAGAAGTTAAGATCCAGTGCTGCGGTCCCGCGCGGTATAAAGTCTCCCGCAAGGAGAACCGATTCCGATAAGAAAAACATAATACACATCCCAAGAATGGAATAAGGTTCCCAGCATATTTTCATTCCATTCTACGATCCTCAGCATCCCCATGACTACCACTGTAGCTCCATTCCTAAACCCTCGCCAATCCGTGACCATCCATGTGCCCGTGGCTGCTGCTGTCGTTGTTATTCGAAAATCCTAGCTCGAAAATTTAACGTACCAGAACCAATCTGACCCCCGTCGAGATTTCGCCGATATTTTTCTTCGTCGCCTTCGGGCTTCTTCGCCCGAGCGCTTCCGTTAAATCTTTAGCCGGATATTTTGGTAAACGGTTATCGACCATCCTTCCTGGATGGGCACGAAGGTTGCGAGGGTGACAACCACCACCCTTTGGATAGAGACGAGCCTCCCTCTCGCCCACGTTCCAGACAATGTCTTCGAATTTCTTTTTTTACAACACTGTACTATCCAGACCCGGCACAAAGGATGTCAGACAAGATAGGCCGATTACCCTGAGAAGTTCTTCCATGGGTCTCCTGCTTCTCTCGCTCATCCGTGGATGCTGTGATCGCTACGAATTTATAGGTTTAAATTCGAAACACATAAAAGGAACGATAACGATTTTCTTTTTTGTGAAACGATGGGCGGTAAAGCGTAGAAGGGACGTATATCCTGTGGTGATAACGAGTTTTTATCAGGACTCGAGATCGCTGCGAGATAACAGACAAGAGACTCAGACGGGTTAGAGTTCGAGTTGGAAAACTTTTAGCTCCAAATTCTCAGTTCGAGGCTATAAACAAGGTGATGACTTTTATATCATGCACGCCGAGGCACCTAGGCAAATGTCACGTCATAAAGCTGCATCCACAACGTGCGCAAAATTGCGGCACATCCAATGAAAATGGAATGGGACGGACAGGGGATGGTAACCTCGTTGTATGAATGTAGTCGAGACCCTTTTTTTCCACCCTCTTTCTCTCTTTCTCTCCCTCGACAGTAAACCTGGGAAACGGGCAGGTTTATACGATTTTCGTTGGTTGCCGGATAGGGGTTGGGGTAGAACGGGGTAAAACGTAGCAAAACTGCTTGGTAATAAAAAGTGTAACATTAATGAGGTAGTAAAAGTAAATCCAACGCTATCGTCAGGTTGGCTGGCCTGCAGGACCTCGATAGTAACTTCACCCTTCTGTCTGGACCAGCTGGATCGGACTAGATCGATGTCAATGTCAATGTCACTCATCCGACTGACAGATCAGACCAACTGTTATTCGCAGCAATGTATTTCTAGTGGGTAATATAAAAAAATATATATATAATAAAATCCCTTGCAAGTTCATACAACAGCCCGACTGAAGTAATTCTTTGAAAATATCAAATTGTTCATTTTCAAAATTCCAGACTTATGCTGAACAGACAACGACTTGGGCATTGATAATCTCAAGCACATGCTACACCTACTGGAGTATACGGACGACGAGACAGGTACAGTTTGGCAAGTTGATCCTACCTAGAGGAAACAAAGGAAATAAAGGAGACGCAATGCAACGTAGCGAATATTAACACGCTCCCATCTCAGAAACAAAGGAACTACGTCGTCATTCGTACCAACCGTGGAACCAGCCAACCCTGCAAGTGAAGATTACATTAGCTACACAGCTTTGTTGAGAGTCAAGACGTCTATCGTAGACCGCTTTGTTTCCGCGTACATTAGTTATGAAGTGAGGTTACAATTTTCGAGTAAATAACAGCGATCGATTATCCTAACTATTCTATCGTGCTAGGTGGGTAACGATTAGATATTGGTCGATTATCGATTATTTTCCCTGAGCGAACACGCGAGGTAAATATCTGGCCAAACCTTAGAGCTTCGAGAACACGCGACGCTGAACCTTAAATGACTCGGATTCTTGGAAGATATCGATCGAATTCAAAAAGTATATGTATGAGATGCTATATCGACGTGCTTTTTAAGAAAGCTTCTTTTTATTTTTTTTTTTTTTCAAAGGATTATATCGATTAGATGTGTTTCGCTTCACACGTTGTATCCCACGGTATGAGTGACTGAAAGTAGTCTGAAACTCCAAAATTCCATTGGTCCTCCCTCATTCGGCTTCCAGAACATAACCTACCATATAAACAGAACCCTAATCGATACCCTAAACAGTGTGTGAGAAATAGAATTAAAAAAAAGTCACAGAAAATAAAAGAAGACAATTATCCCAAAATAAATAATGGGTGGTAAAGAAAAAAAAAAAAAAAAAAAACGTCTACTCGCCGATATGCAAATTGTAATTTTGTAGCTGGCAGCTAGAAGCAACGAGAGGACAGCGAACCCGAGTAGCTTTTAAAGAATCAACAATCTGGTTGAGTGATTCCCTCGTATACGCGTAATGCCAAGCGTCGTTTCCGTCTTCTACCAGTTTCCCTGCAGACGCGAGGGAGTCGGAGAAAAGCCTTTCAGACTGGAATGAAATATTTGCAAAAATGACTGGACCAAAAGCTCGCTGAGTTTCATTAAAAGGAGTAAATAAAAAAAGAAAGTACTAAAAATAAAAATTGTCCCAGGATCGAATCAGCGATCTTACGAACTTGGCGAGTGCCATGAGCTGCATCGTAATTTTCATGTCTCTGACGACGAATGCTAAAATCCTGATGGCTCTTCGGTAGTGAAATTTCGAAGGAATTCAATCGATAAAATGAATTAGTTGATCGGACAATGCGACGCGTTATCATTCAGTCGCACGCAATCACGTCGTTAATAATTCGAAATATTATCGGACGCGAAGAACCAATAACGTCTTTTCATAAACTTTTCTAATAATCGTATAGATATTTGTCGCATTTGGATTATTCAAGACGTACGCTAAGGTGGTTTCTGGACGAATTCACTTACGTATAACTGTGTCTCGGTGGTTCGCGTTATTAATGATAGCTTGATATTATGTTTTATTTCATAGAAACTTCTTTATTAAATGGTTAATGTACCTACGTACCCGAGTGCACGTCTTGGATTCAATTGGTACGCGACATTCAATTATACGAAGTCTAATTGAATTCAGTATCACCAGAAAGAAATATGTCGAGTTAAGTTGATTGATGTGAATTTTTTTATATTATTTCTTCATATATTTATCGTTACACACATTATTCTTGACGTATATCAAAATGATATATACCCCATGAAAGTTTCTTTGAAATTATGAGCCGATTATTTGGTGAACTCTACGTTTCTTTATTTAACGACTGGTTTCCTGGTAATGTAATCAATTTACTTTACCATAATGGACTATCGGAATATTCTGATTATGTTTGCCGTGCAGTTTAATTTCCTTCGGAGGGTAAAGAAGGAGTCGCTTTTTATTTGCGATATCCAACACGTATTAAGGCGTTCGACTAAAGTTCACGTTGTTAGCAAGACAATTTAATTCACTCGAAGAGCGCGTTACCTAGAATCGAAGGGTGGCATGGTACCCCCATATATATAGTTTCCCGAGGGTTGCTCACAGATCTGAACCCCAAAACTTATAAATCAGAACCGAACACCATTACCCACCTTCGTCCGCAAAATTAATTACTCTTTTATTTTACCCCGATAGTTCTCTCAACATTTGCTACAGGACGGTGGGCGGAGGGTGAAGATTCAGAGGAGAGAATCGTAATTTCACGGCTAGTTCTCTGATTTATTCTAACAACTTTCTAACCGAATTACACTCCCTGCGCCATTCGAATCGACGACGTTCATCCCTCAATTGTGACACAGCAAACAACCCCTTCTTGCTATCTTCACTTTCACCGTGTATTTCGAAGACAAATCGGGCAAACAACCCCATAAAGGGAACATCGGCGAAATATAGACGGAATAGATTCTATCAGCCTCCTATGATTTTACGTTAATAATCCAAAATCCACTGCTGACGTGATTTCGTGATAGTTACAAATTCGAAGTTAACGAACGCCGACGTAATAACCGTTTGATAACGTAGACTATATCAGTTCATTGGATATCTTACCATTCGGTAACGGGAAGAACGCTAAACGTTAAAACTTTACTATGGTTCCGAGGGTAGTTGGATTTTCGGTAAAAGTCCTGCGGAGTAAATGTAAAAACGACATGGCGACTTGCTACACTCTTTGAGCCCCCCGACCGCGCGCCGCTTCCTGTCAAGGAAGCTGCGAGGGTCACGGCGCCCTGTACAATTTCCGATTTATTTAAAACAGCAGCGCAGTTTGTAGGAGCTCTGCCATAGAGAAAAAAGAGAAAGGGGTGTAAGGCGGTGAGCCGTAAATCAGAAAGCGAATTTACTTAGCCTCGCAACTACTTTGCGCTCTGATTCATAGATTTATCCGTGCCTTATCCTGTGCCGGCCGCTCGTAATAAATACGCCAGGGCCAGAGGAAGCACGCCGTAATCCGTGCCGAGTAAGAAACTAAGCTGGGAGAATGAGAAGAAAAAGCAGCCGGGAAAGAGGAAGAGGGAGAAAATGAGAGCAGTACTCACGGGGTAGGTTAATCGATCTGGCGAAAGTCTGGTATAGAGAGGAATCCTTGGTCGTCTCGAGAATCCAAGAAATGTCAGCCCCACGCCATTTATATGTTAAGTGTGCGCATTCAAATGCAGGCACGATCGAGAAAAAATAACAAGTAATGAAATAGACGGAGAAATTGAGGTTCTGGGGGGTTCAGGTTGAGGTTCTAGGGTTGGAGGGGTTCGCGTTAGAATAAGACGTCAAATTAAGGGGATCCTTTTTAGGGGATGATACGACTGGAGAACGCATCTTCGACATCGGACCAGTCCTCTCAATGAGATGCTAAAACGAGATGTCTCCGGTGGCTGACTGGCTGAACCCTTGGACGGCTAAATTCCCGGGCATCTGGTAATATTAAAAAATATTTCTTGAAAAAAAAAAACAAAGGAAAAACCTCACGAAATCGTCGATTGAATTCCACGTGATGAAGTGACATCTTTATTGTTTTTTAAATATTTTTTTAACTTTATCTCAGACGTAGAAGGAAAAATCGATTTTTCAATGAATCCGACGACGCCTGGCGTCGTGTCGGCCGATCACAAAGAACGCATCGAGTATTCTCGATAACGATAAAAAGATATGGGTATAATTGAGTTTTGAAAATCTTTTTTCCCCCATCTCGCCAGGGGTGGTTCCTGCGCCCCACGCTTTACCATTGCGTCACCACTCTCGTTGCTCCTTGGTATGCAGGAGCGAGCATAAATTCTCATGCGATTCGCGGCGGTCCAACGAGAGATTGAAACTTTGAATACGCAAAGTGCAAAATCCAATTCCTTCCGTTGCACGATATAAAATTTCAAGCCAATCGATAGAAAGTTATTTCCTCTCGGTAGGAAGTTCCTGAAATAAGGTTATCGGAGCGATTTATACGTATTTCCATGAAACTCACTCATTCACAAATCTATCACGACGCGTCACTCTGTATACCAAACTTATATATCATAGGAAAAATTTACAAATTCAAATGCACTAGTCATTCCATTATCCATATACTTAAACCTTTGAATCCATCATACCTCAGTGAGATACTTTAATCGACTGAGTACGTATAGCTAACCAAAAGCTCATTAATAACATCGCTGATAGATGTTGAAAAATGTTCAGGATGGTTTGAAGTTTCCTCTAATAGCTATCAGCGTGGTGGCTGGCCCCAAATAAAATATATACTTCACTCGCAAAAACGCGTAATAACCCTCGACAGACACTTTATTCGCAGAAAACGCCAAGGTAGCTACGTTCAGCCACTCTCGGTCAATGCGCACTTGTATACGCCAGTGTACTCTGCTCCATACCTTTCGCTCTTCGCTATATTTTATCTTCTCTACGACTCTCACTCTTGCTCCCACTCTCGGATCTTTAGCCCAGAGCAAGCAGCTTTTTTCGCACCTCGGTCTCTGCCATTTTTTGCAAATTTAAAACAAGAAGGGACTCTCCTGGCTCGAAGCTCTTCGGGTTATTACATATCTCTATGTATATATATACGCAAACACATACGTAAACGCTAGAAAGGGTGTACTTGAGTGTAGAAAGGGGTGGGTTGATGATAGGGTCTGTACTAGTTTTTTCCTATTTTTTCCCTTTTTTTTTGTTAAACAGACTATCAGCACGGGAAGGAACATGGATGTTGGCGTCGGCGTCAGAAACATTAGGGAAGCACTTTGCCAAAATAGCATCCTTGGCTGCGAGTACTTTATGGCAAGAAATACTTAACCGATAGTTCCGAGGGTTTGGTCAGTCGAAGGAAGACGGAGGTGAAAGTGCAATTGGGTATGATCATCGACAGATCAATCGGTAAGATACCCCTGCAGACTGTACACGACATACGTCGAACGAAGGAATATTAATTACTAATTGAAATACTTAATTACGTATCTCCTCTGTGTCCGAGGAAAATGTCGAGAGATCGAAAAATGATAAGCGTCGCGACGTATTCAGACGCCCGTCTGAAAGTAAACATTTTCATGCAAATTAAACGAGCGCCCAGCGTCTTAATTCTCGACTTACGTACCGTGACGCAGAAGGTTTTTGGCGCTGGGGTTGAATTCTCCACGCTGAGTAATTAAATCCAACTCCAGGGGTGGTAATAAAGCAGCGCCACCCGTCATAAATCCAACGAAACTATTTCCTAACCCTGCCCCTGCCCCGATTTCGACTCACTGCCTCGTCCCTTTGCAGCCACGTTGCGCGATGCCTCCTCGGGGTCGACCCGATGATCTATGCGAAGCACAGTCAGGAAACTAGTTACGAGTCCCACTGCAAAGTACTTAGTGGAAACTGGGTTAAGGAGTGCTAGCTCGGCATATTTCTATTCTCACCCATTACGTAATTACCGTAAGGAAATATATTCTCATAGTGATTAACGTGTTATCCAGATTATTAGTCCCAATGCTGAATCCAATATCGATGTTACAGGAACGGCGTATCGGATGCACTGGAAACCCATGCATATTGGATCCAATAGACGAGACATCAATTGGCATCCGGTTCCGGATAATATGCCAGGCAATCCAGACCTTCGTCCAATCCGGAATGTGACGAGGAATGCGGTGCAGATGCATTGGAATGTAGGAGGCTCTGTCATGAGCCGAGGGATTGATCAGTATGTAGAAAACAAGGGTAGGAATTATATCATGCACACTCCACTGGATCGGGGTTACATGAGAATTTATTTGGACGCTATTTGCTTGCCGATGCGTGGCTTGGATACTTTTTGGGATAACAAGGTCCACTCGATGCCTTCTTTAGACGTAAACGATACAATTGAAAATTGCGCCCTCGGGAAAAGGGACAAATTTATTTACCCCAACAAGTAAGATCCCTGAAAGAGGATCCAGCAACCCCCGTGCGATGCCTATACAGTGGGAACAAGTTCACCGGTGTGCTTCCCGTAAGTTATGGCTTCCCAAAAGTATGGTGTGGATCTTCGATAAAAAGAGTGTGCCCCCGTCGTGGCTCCTACTGCAAGGGTAGTTTGTTTTCATCCCCCTAGCCGCGAATCTTTGCCACGCTTCCACGAACTCGCCACTTCCTTCAATGCTTTCATGGATTATTTAGAACCAACTAGTGATGGGGGTCGGAAGGGTGGGATTCGTGACTTACGGCTACCGGAAATCCTCTGTTTAGTTTACGCACACTTTATTCCCTTTTCAGGGGGGTGTTAACTGATTTATCACGGTACGAAACCCCCTTTTTTGTAAAATAGATCCGTAGTCCTTTTGAAAATAAAATTTTTTTATTATCTGATTACAAGTCGTGGTTTGACATTATACTTGAAGCAAAAGAGATTTTTTGCATTTCGATGCATTTTGAAAAGTGGTCCATGCTGCATACCCTGAAATGCAACTTTTACCAATCTTCTAACGTGTTCATGTGTGCGCGCGCGTGTGTGGAGAATGCAAGGGGCGACAGCGGAGTGCACTTAAAATATGCGCTAATAACGGATTCCCTTGTTACGTTGATGGGGGGTAATTAGGAGACGCAATTAGTTCTGTAGCGGTTAGGGGTTGCAACGGGAGCACAGCTGGGGAGAATGTGGTCGTGTTCAGGTGGTTGCTATATGTATTGAACTCTGTGCAGTTACGTTAGCCAGAGTAACATGCAGCCACTGCGCTGTATTTTGGAATACGTTGGAATGACGTTGTATTGGGAATCCTGTGATAACGAACGCATTTAGATTATTGCACTAGAACGACACGAGTTGAACGAATCGACTAGATACGAATTCGATAAGCCACAAAAGGTCCAAATTTATAAAGAACAAATATAAAAGTTCTGAATTTCGCGTTAGCGTACCTAGACATCTTAATTCACAATGAAATAAAAAAAACATGACATTTACACGGGTATAGATAAACTGTCTGCAAGCTAGTCTGTTATCATACCGTCGATCCTCTATATTTTTTTTTATTTTTTTTTTATATTTAGTTCCTTTTTTTTCAACGTGGTAGCAAGTAGACGGAATATCGAATGAGGAGTGTATATAAGGGAGTCTGAATTGCGTCTGCATATATCCCATATGTTTGCTTTGTAATAATTCTGCCATGTTTGCTCGGATGAGATAGACTCCCTGAATGGATAGGAAAGAATTTCGAAAAAGAGTATACCGCCACTAAGAAATTCAATCTATTTTATCATCCCTTGGTCTAATGTTTTTTTTATCTCTGTCAGTGTCACTTTTACGTAATTTCGCGAAAAGCAAAGTCGTATCTAAATCGCAGGACTGCTTTTCGCCACCCTTCCCAGAAACGTCCCTATATTCTCTCATTCTCGTTCCGGTAATCCTCGATAATTTAAGGACTCGCCATAAGGGGTGACCCATCCTTGGCATGGGAGTCCCTTCTCGGAGTTGGCAGTATTGTTCAAGTATCTCGTGGGCGTCACGTCATAACCGTGTGCCGTGGCTGCCACGAAATGGACTCACAGTCCGCAACACGCGGCTCGTAAAAACTTTGAGAGCTCGTCGCATTTGAAATTCAAACCCGAAGGAAAGTTTGGCTCGCGTGGACATCGCTCCAACTGGAATGGGCGTCCTCGATGCGAATACCATCCCGACGAGAAGGAGGCTGACGGGATACTGAAAGGGAAGGAGGGAAGCTCTGAAAAACGAGAGGGTCTCGATGCAAAATATGAAGTTCCACGGGGCAGCTATACTGGGGCCAGCACTTTTATCATCGGAAATCATGAATTTCGGGAAGGATACAGAATTCTCAACAACCCCCTATTATACGGATGCACAGGGGTAATATACGGGAGGATGAGAGAGACGGATCACTGGATTCCTAAAATGAATGGAACTGGGACACGTTCCACTTTTCATTGTGAACATCGAATTCCGCGAATAGTACGGACCGTATATTTTTCACACTACCCCAACTTTGAGACATTCAAATCGCGGCTGTTGGGATCGAAACTTATCTTCGCTGGACCGGATTCATCTCGGAGAATCGTACACTCCTGCTTCTTTGAAATGCGACCAATTCATGTGTGACGTACCATGAGAATTTTTCATAAAGACACCATAGTTCGCATATTGATACGACCTTGCTGTACAATTCATAAATTTTTTTCTGATTCAACCATAAAAATGGTCGATATCAAGATCAATCGTGAGACGCACAAGGAGATGCTGACATCATATACACGGCTGGATGCAAAATTAGCATTTTTTTTCGATACCGTTTTTTTTTGCTACGTGACCAAAACTATTGCTAAAACCATCAGGAACTATGGAAATATGCTAGATCCAAAGGAATTGACGAACCTGGTGCTGGGCAGTGAGGAAATCGTCGAAGTTTCTTGTCGATTCTTCGAGCCTGAGGAGCAAGGGGTACCACCTCAAAGCTTCATGCGAGTCGACTTTCGAAACGATCCTACGATTTAACACGAACATTACTCGTCAAAGTTTCTAGTAATCGGGTGTAAAATTCTTGGAATCCGACGTAAAATTCCTGGAATCAGCTTTCGATTCGACGATCCTCGTGACGTCACTCCATGAAATAAGGAGTTTTCACGACGTCGATTTAGCATGGATGCGAATCTCGGAAGGTTCTCGAAGTGTCTTTAAATATCGGTATAGGAATCTGTGTCCAGAGTCCCCCTAGTTATCCTACTCATATACAGTAAGTAGCAAGAAACACGTGATCCAGCAATATTTCTCGGTCTATTGGTTCACTTCGTGTTCTGTATCGCCATAGAGTAAAGCTTCGCAAGTAAGGGTTATGCGAGCTATATAGGCTAAAGGGGACCAGGAGTTACAAGGGGATGATACAGGATACGGAGTCCCGTGGGAGGGCTAATGGCGCGATAGATTCCCCTTTTATTAGACTTGGAAGGTTACAGGCCACTACAGACACCGCGCTCTGGATGTCAGCCCTTTTATCTACAAATTTTTGTATAGCCACACAGTAAATCCCAAAGCACGTCGACAGCGCGAAACTCCACTCTGCCAGTAATTTATAGTTCCACCCCCGTTTCCCGCAGTTCCTTTTCCAATTTTACGTTAATAATTCATTTATCCCACCCGACCACTCCTCCGCCATCATTTGCCCATTCGCTCAAGATACATGCAAATCTACCCATAGTGAATCAATGCAGCCGCAGGGTTCTTCGAGCAAGAAATAAAATTACGTATACGAAATTGAAAAGTGAATTTAGCCCTGTTTTTATTGATCGTTTCAAACATTCTTTTGTCTTACATAATACATAAAATAAAGAGAGGCCAAGCGTATGAGATTTTTTTTAAAGGAAACCAAGTATGAGAGGATTTTGAAAATCCTAATTGCGTTTACCCTTTTGCACTCTTCGCCCAAAGTAGATACCGACCGTATGGCACATCCTGTACTATGTGCATGCATACAGCACAAAGGGATACTTTAATTCCTATAACGGTGCAGTGACCGGTGCTGCAAATTCACGGCAGCACGGAGGTGCAGAAAAGGGAAGGTTGGAAGTGAGGGATGGGTCTACGTTAAGGTTGTCAGGTAGCCTGTGGAGTGAGTGACAAAGAGAGTCTCTCTCTCTCTCTCTCTCTCTCTCTCTCTCTCTCTCTCTCTCTATGCACTGCAAATTGCGCATGCACATGCAAGCACTTGGTAACGACCGAAATTTGCGGCTTCCCTGCAATACGAATGGCCTGGCCTGTGGTTCTTTATTGGACAGACGAAAGATCTTCATGTACATCATTGAACTATGGACCACCCTGGAGAAAACATTTTTCATTTTCTTTTCTAGAATCAACTTGAGAGCACCCGAAAAGAATCCAAGGGACGGTACAAATTTTATTTGACTGGAGTAATAGGCAGGCCGATGACGTCATTGTGGGGGAAGATTTTTCTCAGGTATAGATTTTAAACGATTTTTTTTATTGGATATACTGAAACATAGCTGACATACGTTGACAGTCACTGAGAATCTCGATGCCTACGTCATTATAGGGTATAGAATAAATATTTGAAAGGGTGTCTCGTGTTTCGCTTTGGACGGATGATATGTCACCAATAAACGCTCCTTTTTTTTTTTAATATCCCACCGTGCGTATTATACGGATTGAAGTGGCGGCAGAACGAGATGAGTATCCCTCTCGAAAGCGGTGCTCGCAAAAGTTACCACCCTCTCGAGCCTGCCATTATTAAAAACAGTGTTGAGCTCTGTAATTATTGCTTTTTCGCCCATCGGAATGAGGGATTCGCACTCAGCGCAGCTGGGGTGGTGGAGCTTTCGGACTTGATGACTATCCAGATGATTTTTTTACCCGGTAATATTGACTAGAGAGCTCTCGGTATGTTTTCATGCAAGAATAGCAGTCGGGAAACGAAATGAAAGTCTACGTCGAATTTTTTTCTTTTATTTTATAGCATCGAGCTTTTTTATTTTAAGCGATCGTCATTTTACTTAATTAATGACTAATCACGCATAATTCAACGAATTACACTTTTCATGATAGAATTCCTCTCCCTCGTGTATAAGCATGGCGCAAGTGTGATAAAGTCAGCACGCGTGGTAACTCTGTGTGAGTGTGATAAATTAGTCGGGCCTTCATAAACATTTCACAGCTGTTGCCGACACCCTGGGACCACCCCCTCTCCCTCGGCCGCAACCTCTCTCTCTCTCTCTCTCTCTCTCTCTCTCTCTCTCTCTCTGTCTTTTCTCTTCGGTGCGTCCCGGTGCAATTATCCGAAGGGTCCAGAAAAAAAGTTTCATGGTCACAATGGCAGATTGCATTCCCAAAATAATGGATCGTTCCACCGTGAAGATGAAATCTCACTGACGGTCCAGAGAACTCAGGAGCCAGAAAGTATTCGCATGACGTGTTCAAGAGTTGCGAATTCTTTTCCCCGTTTTTTGGCTCTCGCGGCAAATCGCAAGATGCACGCTGCAATTCAACGTACCGGAGAAAAACGCATCGTTCGGTCTGAAAATTGAGGGAAGGATAAGAATGGATGGTAGAAATAAATAAAGGGAATGCCGTGCTACGGATTAGAGGAATTTTTTGGTTCGCGCTCGCATGAGCACTACCCCTCCCCTCCCCACTCCGCCCCCTCGCCCCGCCAACCTCTTCTTCATTCTTACAAACAACTCATTTCGAATGGCGGTTTCTGAATATATCGAGTAATCCTGCCCGCTTCACTTTTGGCTGTGGGTATTATCGATCATACGCCGGAGCCACATAGCGTTCTGTGCTAACTATACAGAATGCGTCTAGACTATTTTTTATGCTTATCCCACTTTATAGGAAATGAAAGTAAAAAAATGGAAAAAGATCGCACGTGGCTGGTAGGTAACATTTAGGTAGTCGGACTGTGTATGGATAACATCATACAGATTAACTATACGTATATGTATGTAAAAAATCAACACTGTATAAAAGTCACAGTCAGCTTCACAAAGAGATCTTTATTTCAGTATCAAAAGCATCCGTCACCAAGGTAAAGCTTTGTCGCGTAAGAACGTCAGAGAGAGAAATTATCGTACTCCCTGATTTTTGAAATCGTTGAAACGAAAAAAACATGGCTCCTCCTCAATCGACTGATTAAAGACTCTTTTTTTTTTCTTCTTCGGATTTCTTTTATTCTCATCCCTTCGTACTCGCATCCCTGATCAGCAGATACACTTCGTTACGTCATTAGTATCCCTCGCCAACCTCCCGAGTAACTAATTACGAGTTTCAAGAATAAGTAAGGACCCTCAAAGATGGCCAGCACGAATCACGTGAGACTTCCGGTTTGCTAAAATTTCCTTCACTTTCGAAATGGTCGTCATGCGATCGTCCCTTCTTGTTGAAAGACATGGAAGATTTAGTTGGGCGTAATGTTCTTCAATGCTAGATGGCGTGTCGAGCTGCATTTTGAGTGTCAGTTCTACGGCCTGGGGGTCATTGTGTGTCCAGCCTGAGACCGGAAGTCAAGATAACATCTCACCAAGTTTCCTTCTCGCATGGGTTCTCCCTCCCAACCACCCTCTTTACTCATTTCACCCTGTCCTTCCTTCCTTCATCCCCTAAACTAGACTCCCTATCTCTCTCTCTCTCTCTCTCTCCCTCCTTCTACGCATCCAGACAATGTTTGGGCCTTTGTCCGCCTAGCCACCCTCGCTGCCAACGAACGCGCTTCTAATTATTTACCCTTAGCCCGTCCCGACTCACCGTTGTCGTCTGCATACTCCTAATAAATTCTCCACGTAGGAGGCGACCAAGTAGAGACTCAACATCTGATTCGCGTGTGATAATTTTGATATACTATATTGGTGTTACAGTAAATTTATCAAATTTAATCAAAATGATTTTCAATCAAGAAAATAATTTTTTTTTTTAATTTTATCATATTCCTGGATAGCAATTGTGTTTAATATATGTCTTTGTGGGTCTTGGGTATAGTATTGCGAGGGTAATCTTTTTTTCTCGTGTCACGCATCTAGTATTTTACTCAATGGAACTGGGTGGTAACTACCCCCACGGAATTCTTAATCCTACTATACCGTGAGGAACTGGGGAGAAACTGGTAGCGAGAGTTTGGGGCATCGATGTTCCGCTAACAAGAAACTGATGTCACGGAGTAAATCTTATACGAGGGGTGGATCAGTCGGCCGAACACCGGGAGATACTTCCAGGAGGGTAGAGGACGAGAGGCCGCGAAGGGTGAATCGAGAACGGGAGAAGAACGTTCGTAAGAGATAGGGCGGGGGGGGGAGTGGAAAGTAGGTAACGCCACTTTCGTTAGGAGCCGCGATCCTCGTGGGAAACTTCTTCAGGATCCCCTATCGTTTCAGCTACAGCCAAAGGAAAAATTATTTAGTATGCAGTCGATCTGTAATTGATCACTCAGAAGTATAGCCAATGAGAGTATCTCGCACTGCGAGTATATTTCGAAAAAGCATAACCAAATTTTAGGACAGACTAGCTTGGATCTGTGCTATGAAATTTGAAAAAGTCTACAAACGACGCAAGACACATCCCCAGTATAATATTCGATCATGCCCTAACTGACTTTTTCTTTTCTCCTCTCTGCTTACTAGATATCATTTTTACAACAAAGTATACTTCGTTCTGTGCCAAAGTTAATAATTGTCGTAGCTTAAGAAAAATTTTGAGAAAAAAATCAAGAACAGAAACGTTCATTAATCCACCTAGGACATTACGTACTTATATTACAGAACCCAGCTGCATCCCCTACTCTAAATAGAATCCTGGACTCGTAAGGGGGTGGCTGCTACAGTCACCCTCTTGGGATCCTTAATCATGCAAACAATGTAGATAGGTACGCAGAGAATGAGTTTACGATCGCGACGAACGACGGCAGCGTCCGTCGTATTGTCCGTCAGTGGCTTTAAGGCCGCATCTAGACAATGGCTCACAGGGCTTAGCTGACATTATGCCGTGTTTTTGGGGGGTTGCGCGAGGGGTTTATATTATTTCAATAAAATGGTTACGACGGGGTCCACGCAGTCCTCCGGTTATGTCTTTGAATTTACGAAGCTATAATTCAAAGTAGCGACCCCCCCCCGAGTTCAGAATTATCGGCTGGGCGAGGGTGTCCTTTCTTTATACCCACGCACCTCTCGCTCCGCACGCTGTGCTACGTGTCCTGGATATCATCTAGGGGTATGATAAAAAGTCTTACAGTATCACTCGCTCGCCCCTTGACCCCGTTCTATTTGCAAATCGAGTCTCTCGGATCCGTTTACCAAAATTCCTTCTTGCTACCAAAGAAACAATGCGGTACCCTGGAGAAAAAGTACAAGAAGATGAATTTCACTTTGTTCCTTATTTTTTTAACCAGCATCCGCGCACGCCTCCCCTCAAACTCTTTTCTTCGCAATGCGACGAGCGGTTACCCGACGTCAAGATTCCTCCCGTTCACCACCCCCTCAGCCTAGACGTCGAACTACCCGAGACAATGCCGTTCGGCCTCGTAAAAACGTCCCGAGCAAAACCGCGAGGACGATCGGCGAAAACAATCTCCGTCTTTTACGAGGCCATAAATTCATTTGGAAAGTCAGGGGTGGGTCCGGATCTTTCATAACTTATAGTCGCGGCATCATATTGTTGTCGCGAAGCTTGTTGTAAACTGGGACAAAGAATTCCTGCAGGCTGCCCTTAACAAGGCAATACTGTTATATAGAATAGTTTGAAAATAGGCATTTTTAACCATAGAAAATTTTGGTCTTTAGTCGCCTTATGGTTTTACGTTATTAAATGAGCCGAATTTTAGCGACCAAAAAAACCACCCCTGAATTGCTCTTGTATACACAATGACTCTTGCTACAGGTACAGCGACCCTTTATTGATAACTTTAAATAAAGCGTCTACCCGTCACCTCTCAAAATACGCTCTATAATATTCACTGAACTTGCCCTTCATCCAGTCTCGCCTAGTGGCTGCCATTAGACTGTGACTCGACTTTTACGAGTCTCTCGTTTACACGAGCGGCTTTGATTGCTTTTGATGTTGGGGTTGGCATTGTATCGAAACCCTTTGCTCCCCGGGCATAATGCATATTAAACAGTGATAC
Organism: Cephus cinctus; assembly: GCF_000341935.2. Classification (NCBI taxonomy): domain Eukaryota; kingdom Metazoa; phylum Arthropoda; class Insecta; order Hymenoptera; family Cephidae; genus Cephus; species Cephus cinctus. Next base: position 399,824 of record NW_014333166.1, on the reverse strand, counting down.
GGTTTCAAACCAGTCAAATGTTCATAGAAGCTTTCTTGATTATTCTCTGTGGGACCTTTAGAATATATTTTCCAGTGATTATTCAGGTAATGAAAGGTTTGAAAAATTATGAAAAAAAATAAGCATCCAAAGATATGACTGCTAACGAAACCCCGTGAATCGTCTTCATCAAAAAAAAAAAAAAAAAAAAGAAAAGGGGCCACTTGCCCGGATAAGTAAATGACAAAGATAAAAGAAACCAAGAGTCGAGGTAAGGAGAAAAAGCGAAAAGGAAAAAAGAAATGGGAATAAGAGAGGCGAAAAAGTTTTCTGTAAAATTTGCCTCCGCCGTGCCGCCCTAAATACATATTACCCTCAGGTCCCAGACTGGAATTGAATTCACATGCGTCGCGGGCTGCATAAACAGAAAAGGTACGTTCAAAGAGATGAGACAGAAGGTTAAAAGGAAAAGGGATGGGTGCTAGATAAAATGGTATTGACCCGAAGGGCCACCACTTTTTCCAATATAGCCTGGTCGACCTCCCCCCCCCCACTCTTGCGAAACTAAAAGGAAGGAGGAACCATCAACCTTGTGTTCTCTCTAGGTATTTGGCAAATTTGTTTTTTTGCCTTTCTTCCTCTCTATTTCCTCTCTCCTCCCTATTTTCTTTCTCTATACCCGAACTTACAGACGCTGTTGGTATTCCTATTTTTTTTTCCCTCTTTCTACCCTCCCGATAACTCTCTGACGTATCTTCCACAAATCAATTCTCTGTCCGGCAATTCGTAATTCGCGAATTCCGTATGGGAAATACGTAATAAACAAAATCGTTAAGCAAACCAATTGGGCGGCAGACGTGGAAAAGGTATGAATATCCGTTTTGCGAAAATTTAGGAATTATTTCAGCGGATTTAACATACGATGCTCTGTGACGAGATGGAGAGGAGGGTGGAGTACCGTAATAACATGTTGGGTGGTAAACGGTGAAATTTTCAAAGGAAAAAATGAAAATTTGTATATTGCGAAAATAAATAACCCTCGCTGTACCCGTTCAATCAAAATTATTTGCATAATGATAACAATTTCAATGGTTTATCAAATCGGCGGATAGAACATGCTCGTGTATACATACGTATTTACTCAATGTTTTACACCAGTCTCAGCGACTCGCCAGTGTTCCTAGTGTTATGAGCTGTACTCGTATGTACACGCGTGTATATACCAGTACTGGAGCACATTGTAAATGCGATCACTTTCAAAGGCTCAGACCAGAGGGAAAATTCTCCGTGCGGAAAAACGGCTTCAAACGCATGGGTATCCGAGAGTAATAGACCTCGGGCATGTACTATTCATATATCTGTATCATATGTCGGTGCGATCTACTTTACATACTCTCGACTTTATCAGGAATACAGAGTAGCTTGGTGCATCTATATCATGATTAAAATGTATCCTTATCCAGGTTTTATAAACTTTTTTTTTTCTTAGTTTCTTGATCACTCATTCGAATTAATTACGAAAAATAATCTCACGCTTCTTACGAAAAGATAGAAATTTCGAAGCATTTGCTGTGACATAATAAATTCACATATTCACTAAATCGCTGATACAACCAAATTTTGATTTAGTGAACTTTAAAGCATATCATAAATTTCAAAAATACACATCGCTAGTAGCGGACAAGATCGTCTATGGCCTACATAGAAATTGAGAAGAGCTCGTTACGGTATTAAAAAAAAACAAAAGAAAAAAGAAAAAAGAAAGGCAAAATCAATCCGATGGGATACATCTTCAGGATTTTCTCTTTGACATATTCAAATCTTCCGAGTCCGATTTCCAAAACCCCCGTTCGGCTTTGACTGGTGAAACCTCTGAAGCCTTATCTCATCCCCAATTCCTGCAAGTACGCCCTCACTCAATCTTCAACTTCTTCCCAGCCTGCTTTAGAATTCTCGCCACGCGCGCATTAGGCGACTTGTGTCTTGTTTACGCCGTTATTTGGCCGGCATTGGGAAATTTGAATTCGGCGGGTGGTCCCCATGCGGACGGACTAGCAAGAAGCGAGTAAAGTCAAGATGGAAGCAGATAGACTCAGTCGAGAAACCCGGAACGAAGTGTTTGCTCAGTAGAAACAACGGCAAATGAAAGTCTCTCGGTGCTATTAAATTTGAGATCTCGATTCTGCCTACTTTTTTACGAAATGATAGAAAAGGGACACACAAAAATCCTTCGACTTTGCTCAAATTGGCATCGACTGTAGTTTACGAGATATCCACTACGAGAGGCTGCGGATATACGTAGAAGAAGAAAAAAAAATTGATTCTTCATAAAGAGGGAGAGGGTGGACAACCTTTATATTTAATAGCGCGTACAGAGTATAAAGGATCAGCATATTCATGTAGCGCTCAGCTCGTATGTGTCCCCTATGGCATCCATCGGTGATGTTTTACTATCCCAGCCGTTTTACGATACATTATATGGCAGATTAAGCCCCCATCATATTTTATATTTGTATTTTTACAGAGCTTTCCCACTGGCAGCAATCCAGCACTGTCTGAGCCCCACTGCGAGTGTTTTATATCAAGCTCTTTTTATTGTTTTCTTATGTCTACCGGATTTAGGCTCTGTTAACATTGACATTTTCCAAGCCGAACTTGTCGCATTCGCTGGGCAGGAACGTGACGCGAAACAAAGACCTTTTTTTACAGCAATCCATATCCAACCATTCTCATCCGCATTTTCATTCCCACCGTGAAGAGACCATCCACAGGAAGTAATCTTTCTTTTCTTCTAAGACAAGTCTTTCGTGAACTTGAAAATCTGCATGAAATTTGAAGTTGTTTTTTTTCAAGAATATTTTTTTCCTCCATTCTTCATATACTTTTGTATTTTACGTTAATACATGGATTCCTACATAAACGTAGACACGTCACCCCCTATAGCTAACGTGAACTGAAAGGAGTGGAATACGATCCCTAAGCTCGTTTCCGGGTTTTAATAGTGGCATGGAGCTTTCTCTCTCTCCCTCTGTCTCTCTCTGTTTCTTGTGAATTGATTTCATTTTACGACTGCTCACTCTTGGGGAGTTGTCTTCAACTCGTAGGACCCCACCGAATGGAGTAGGCTCTTCCTGGGGGGTAAATCCATCTGAAGTCGTAAACTCGTTCATGACGATTGTATGAGTGTTGCTAAATGTGGTGTTAACGCTCATAACTCGAAGGGGAAGATTTGAAAAAGAGAGAGACAGGGATGGAGTCCGAGAGAAGGAAACTAGAAAAAAAGTAACAGACAGAAAGAAACGGTGGACCGGGAGGGTGTGGGTCGAATCTGAAAAAAGTTTCAAGCGGCACTACGATTTCTACGACGCGAATATATTTTAATCGCATTTTTATTGGTACGATTCCAATCAAAGATTAAGAAAGAAATATATATATATAAAAGTCATTCCAGAAACCATCGTCACTCTTTGGTATAACGAGCAATATAACTTTTGAGGCCCATCTCAATTCAAGGCTGTAAATTGGCAATAAAATGCTCGCGCGATTTCGTCGCGGCGACTAAAAAAGGAACGAAAACGGCCAAACGAAAAATAAAATGAAATTCTTTTCTTAAGTAAGAGCCCTCCAAGGTACTCGGGCATTGCGTAATATGAGTTTCTCCTACGGGAGGCTGTTCTTATTAAGAGGAATAATGATATGGCCTCTTATTTCTTTCGTATCCCGTAATTGCTCTTTATAATTAACCAAAACCAAGGGACAGGAGTGTGTGCTAAGTCAAAGTGGGGCGGCGAGTAGGCTGGGCCTTGGGGAGGGTGTAGAGGGTGTGGATGGTGTATGGGAATCAGCCGATTATCTTCCACAGGGAAATGTATCCAGTCTTACGTGACAGGGAAGAAGCTCGTACCCAGGTCGTATTAATAATTAATAATGATTTGGGGTCATAGGTCAGAGCCAGCAAGAGGCTAAAGCCGAAGCTGAACCATAAAGCAAATGGATATTGGAATGTGGTATAGAATTGAGTATAAAGGATAATGACAGACAGATACGTGTCCCGCTGAGCGTATCTCGTTTCGTTATTTCATCTCGAGCACTTGATGTTAATAAATGGGAACTTTTCTCATTTAGCAAAGATATAAGATTAAAGAAAGAGTCCGTGCAATTGAATCAGCCTTTCGTCTCGCGGATAATTAAGCTTTTGCTTAATTGATGTGTTTTTAATTGTACCGGCTGGGAGTCATGAATATGCAGGCACTTGAGCATTTTTTTAAATATCACTTCGAATCTCATTCGACTTCTCTGCTCTTCCGACTTGATAATCCCACAGTGACGGTATCAGACGTCGAGCGAAATCTCTCGTACCACCTGCCGGCTGCTGTGGCGGCCAGGAGGGACTGTCGTTATTAATGAGAGAAGAGAAGAAAAAATCTCAAGGGCCGTTGAGACAAATTTTTACTTTTAATAATGCCATTTCAAAGGCAGCCGAGCGAGACAAAGGGATGAGCCCCTACACCTGCAGTTTTTATCGTATCTCTTGATTATCGGACACTGACAATTTCTGTAGGGATTTTAAGAGTATTCAAGAGCGACGGTGATAATCGAGAGGCCGAATCTCTTTAAACTGTCGGCTTGGTCTGAGAAGTGTCTCGAAATCCTTTGAGATTTCGATGTTTCCTATGTTAGCCGTGAGTGCGAGAGAGAGGATCTTATGGGCGTTCGGGTGAGTGAGACAAGGAGAGGCATGGCGATAGCTAGAATCCCTGGGTGATACCCTTCCTGAAATTGGTCGTCTCAAATATGCATCGGGAAATGATTAAAATTTCGTATAATTTGACTTATTCAAATCAAGTAGTATCTTTTAATTGGTCAAAGGTTACTCGGAATATTGATAAAAGTAAAGTGTCCGTAATGTTTCCCAAGGCATTAGCACCCCGTATTATTCATTATTGTGCCCCGGGATGGGTCCATTAGAGTTAGTGGAAGGAGACGAGTAAGAATTAGTGGCGATGGTAGGAGTAAGGTGTAGAGGGGTAAAAAGAAGTAGAAACAAGTAAAAGCGAAAGGGAGGATAACGTTTGAACCTCGAGGCTTATACACAAGTTTCACCAATACGAATACTTTGGGGAAGGGAGTGAAGGAGCGAGCTAGATGGAGCTAGTTTAAGAGCACGTGAATATTTCCGAGGGATTTTTTGGGATCCATTCATCCCTTAGTTCTTTCAGCCCCTGAAAGCCAGCCAGGGGTAGTCTCCCCTGGCCGTCGGAGCTTATATTTACTCCACTGGCTAGTTTGCCCCAGGAATTAAGTTAATATCCATATCTAGAATAAACGTTACGCAGCTTCGACTCTATTAGTATTTACAGATTAGCTTGAAAATCCAAGGCAACTTTGCAAGGCAAACAATTTTCAGAGCGGTGGCCGCGGTTGTTATCGCGAGATAGGGGTGGCTATACCCCAAGACAAGAAAGGCTGGGTACGAATCTCCCTATTAAAAGCGTATTAGTATTTTTACAAGGTCGAGTAATTAAATTCCCAACAAGGGCCAGATCAAATACCATGGACGTTCCGAATAACAAAATCATCCCTTTCACATTTTCAACTCGACTCTCGAGCCGGCCGGCTATTCTCCAGCCGAATTTCCCAGCCTAGACCTCTGATGATCGTCGCGAGGCTCCCTCTAAAAGATTTTCAAGGATCGCCGGAAGTCAACGAGTTTAAGCAAATAATCTGAGAAAGTGAATAAGTAATGGGAAGTACCAAGTACGTTGAGTAAGCAATGATTTAAAATGGCTGCCCGATCAAAAACACTGTTCAACCAGGCAGCCAATCCTTTTCGTCCTTTATTTGTTCACTGCGGCGCAGAACTGAACTAACTAGCTGAATGAGCTTGTTTAAGCTCTTTGCAAATCTTCCGAGTCTGCTGAACCCTCTGCGTTCGTTCTGGACCAGTTTCTCTGTGAACGAGAGGAGAGGGTAGAGCGTGAGAGAGAGAGAGAGCGAGTGGAGAGGGGGGGGGAGTACTCTCGTACCTCGTGAATTGAATAAGTCATCTTTAAACTCAGACAAGTTCCGCCATTGTTTATACCGGACTCATGGAATCTCAACCCTTTCGTTACCTCATTCCCTTATTCGAATAGTACTTGGCTGTGAAAATTTAAGGAATTAAATGGGAAGTAAAGAATTTTCCCCAAAAAATAGTAATGTGTTGAGATGGGTTAGGTACGTTGTAATTCGTACATATGCAAGGTGCGTTGGGTACATTGAAAGCTCTTCCACCGGCAGGAGGCTGTGTATCTTTAAACGTAGGAGCAGCTATGCTATTCGCGGGAAGGTTGCGTAATGAATCCCTCCTACACAATGGGCGCCTCTTCCCATTGTGCGGCAGGGCTATTTCATTACGGAGTGGCTGCAAGGTTTTTGAGAGACGTCGCTCCTGATTAATTCAAAGCGCGACTTGCCAATGCGAAGAAGTCTGCCGGGAGAGTAAAGAATTTCCTATGGCTGACAAGGAAATCAGGAAGAACCCTTAACTACGTCTGTCAGGTCGTGGGCTTCTTCTTTATTTTTATTCCTTTTCCTGTTCATTTCATTTGACCGATCTTAATTCGCTACCACGAGGGAATGGAAAGTTGGAGCCACTTTGAATCAGGTTTCCATCCAGCGATCGGTCCACTGCCGAAGGACAGGGGTCGGATAAGGCGACCAGTGAGCTTGAGAGATTTTACGAATTTTATAATTTTTAAAAAAATTTCACCAAACGCCTATATCGCGCAGCCCGAAAAAGGAGATGAAAAAGAAATTTGAGGTTCCCGCTGTAAGTGAGGAATCGAGAGTATCGGGACTCGTACGTACGCGGGCGTGCATAGGGGCCCCGCAGTGTGTATTAAGAGGGTTGAAACAATATGCTGGGCTTCACAGTGGTTTCCGTAAATAAATCATCAGGCGCAGAGCATCCCTTTGTTCCGGGTGTCTGAAACGAGTAAATATTCAGCGGCGTCTGAATATGACATTTATGATAAAGTTCGGACGTCGCTTATTTATTATTCATGGAGTGAGACCGCGTCGCGACGCGCAACTCGCTGTGCGTCCATTTTGAATTAAAAAACTTTCACGTTAATTAATACGACTGCTCAGCCGGCATTACAATTCCGTAACATCGTTACGCGCTCGTCGACGCTATGCGTTTTCATCGCTCGATCGTTACGCCGATCCTCTAATTGCAAATCTCTGTAATCGTTACGCGCGATAAAGTACTCGACAGGGTCGCCAACCATTGTTCAATACGATCCTAATGATTTGCCAACTGGTAGACTGGAGCGTGCATGCCTGCCTGTCTGGTGGGTCTTAATAAGAAAAGAAAAAAAAAAAAAAAAAAAAAAAAAAAAAAAAAAAAAAAAAAAAAAAAAAAAATTAATTCCCACGCTTAATTTTCTCGAGTTTTCTCTATAGCAAAAGCCTCTCGTCTCTTATTACCTAATTTTCTCTCATATAATCTAAAACCACCTCATTACATTCTCCTGCATCCTCATCCTAATGAGATGCAGCCACCGTCCTACCACTGGACTTAAATTTAATGGAAGAAAAACTCCTGGACGACGATCTTGCGCCATTGTTATCGCGGGCAACGAACTACCTTATCACGAAAAAAAAAAAAAAGGAAAAAATCAGAAATTCTAATCGGATTTGGCACGTTTCATCGAAGGGATTATTTTACTGCTTCTTGGCTGGAATATTTCCAAGTACGAAATCTTCCTAATAAAATGGACCTCGAAAAGAACCAAGAAATCCAACAGTTAATATTTATTCTCCCTCGTTAGACGCAAGGTTGCACCCTGTCCTGTTTTTTTTCTTTTTTTTGTAATTTTTATTCCTACACTGTCTCTCTCTTCTCTTTGCAACGGTTTATTATCATTCCCAACGGGACAGACGTACCTTCTGTACTATGCGAGTTGCTTTTCTCGGTAGGAAAAACTTAATAAAAATAACGTTATTATGAGTCGCATGGGCGGGAGTGGCGCAGCGGGGTGGCAATTACCTCTCACACCTTTCTTTACTGTCCTTCCCTTATACTTTTCTTCCTTCTACCTTGTCGCTCCGAAACGTGCTAAATAACGCTCTCTCCACTGCACCGAGAAACCACCCCTGAACGTGCACTTTGAACTGAAGCTCGGGACATTTAATATCTTAGATCTACCCTCGTGCAAATCCTTAAATACTTCATTGTTCACCCTCGACGTTATTTATTAAGTAAATACACCGAGGGCTTAATTCTTTTCATTTTTCATATCCCGTATAAACTGCACTACGTACTCCTGTACGAGCGTAGTTACTTCGATACGTCGTGACGAAATGATGTGCGCATTTTTCATCGTCTATCAGAATGGATCAGAGAGAATCTCCAGGTAGCACCTGTGTCCCCACGCAGGAGTAGCATTGAGGAAACATAAACGTAAAGATAAATGTTCAAATTGTCGGAAGCGACAAGCATTTATGGTATAATAAAATGTAAAAGAAGAAAAGAGGCTAAAACGGAAATTGTAGTAAGTATCCGAGTATACTTACGTACCCCTACTGTGCCCCGTCGTCTGTGTATGAGTCGCGTTCGAGAAGAAACGAATAGGCGATTCTGGTAACGTTTTGCCGTTTATCTGTTAAAATAAAAGATAATTGCCAGCCGCATGAGATTCTCGTATTTTTTTTTTTTTTTCACGGGAAGAAATTTACGATTGCGATAAATCGCGCAATTATCGCGGTTCGCACTGCGAGAGCTAAAGAGACAGAAAATAAAGGGAGTAGAAGAGGGAGAGAGAGAGAGAGAGAGAGAGCTAGTAGAGAAGAAAAAAGTGTCGTGTAGATAAAAATAACCGGGTAGTAAAAGATAAAAAACACCGGGACATCCACTATGCCGTAGCCGTATTGGCTCTAATTATCAGGAAGTTAGCCAAAAGGGGGTCGGTGGGACCCCGGAATCGTTTAGATACGGATCACGAATAAAGCGGAAAAAAAAGCTGGCGGCGATGGGGTTGGCGGATGCTCGTATAACGCGTTGCGTGGGAGAGAATCAAAAAGAGGGCAAGTAAAAAATATTTAAAAAAAAAAGGAGGAAAAGAAAAAATAGCAGTACAGGAAGCTACGACAGTCAGCATTGGACTCTAGAATTTCTTTTGGCGACGAAGCCGTCGTATTTCAGAATTAGCTTTTCCTTTGGCGAGGGTCTGTGGCAAATATTTACATTGGTCGGAGGGTAATTCTCGAATTTATGGGGGATGACCAGTTGAATGAAACCACCGAGTCTCGTCGGGATCAAAGCATCACCCCCACCTTACACCCCTTTTCTTTCTAAACTTACTTTCCTCTCTCGTTTTCTTTCCTTCTCTTGTCCGTGACAAAAAAAAACAGGAGAAAGCACCCTAGAAATTTTCTCTCTGCGATTTCATAGGGTGCATCATCCCTTTGCTAAGAATTATTTTGACTATTTAACAGAGCTTTCGAAAATTTGGATAGACTCGTCTCTTCGTTGTGCCTCATAACGACTTTACGAAATCTTGCTGATTTCTGAGTAATTAGGTAATTTTATAGTGGATGATTAGATAATTAGATAATATATGTTACACTCGTCCTATGAGAATTCCACGTGGATGTATAGTAGTCACGTCTTCGTTAATTTTTCCTCTAATCAGTTTATACCGTGGGGCAAAGGAGGACCGAGTGGAACAATCTAGTAGGAATTTTATTACTTTTTTTTTCTCGTAAAGTGTTTCAATGTCGGGCCAAGCAACAAAGGGTTGTTTTTGCGCTAATTGCTTTCAATGGCTAATTGAGTTAGCAACGGGTAAGTAGACGCGCCTGCGAGAGAATGCACCGTCAAACGTCCTTGTCTAACAAGCCGCCGCCACGTAGGAAACAGCACGGAGCTTCAATTGAATTTTCTTTGTTATTTCACAAACCTTCTCCACGTTACTTTATCTAGGCTCAATCGATGGTATAACGTTATGGGAAAAGATAGGTTATTCATAACTTTTATTTCCCATAGGATTCGAGGAAAATGTAAAATTTAAAGGGGACGTTATGCGTACCGACACAGTATAGTAAGACGCGAGGAAGCACGTTTTGGTCCCCGTTGCGAAATAAGAAAATTTCACCTTTGTGTCAATTTTGGATCTACCGGTGTTCCCGACTCGTCTGTCGGCCGAGATAAACGACGGCGCGAAATGTTGGAAAAAACATTTGCCGGCCCGAAAAAGCGGTCAGCTCAAAAGAGCTTTGCTTTTCGCCATTGCGTTCTAATTTAGGATTTGGCACAGTGCGACGCTGGAAATGCCCTCGATGGCCTTTTATCATTTATCAACTTTGAAAAAAACCTTTTTTTTTTCAAAGTCTAAAAGCTACAAGTAAAACGAGTTATCTCCCAAGCGCATATATCATAAAGAAAGGTACTTTAATTTTTTTTTTACTAATTTCAAGGGAATATCGTTCATGGACATCTCATGAGATAAACATCCCCAAATTGCGAAATTAACCGGAAGGGTTTCAACCCCCATGCGAAAAACTACCACAATATGGGGAATTTCTTTTTTCGAGGCTCGTACGCCATGCTCCCATATTACGTGGGCTTCTTTCTTTCTTTCTTTCTTTCTTTCTTTCTTTCTTTCTCTCGTGCCTCGGCGAACAAAGAATCGTATTTTTAACCTTTTACTGCATACGCACGTGTATGCGAGGGCAGCGCGCATCGCAGATGTTATGAAACCCCCTTAACGAATTTTATGTCGTGACATTAAAGAGAAATATGAAGGTTTTTAAGAGTTCCTCGAGAGACGTAGAGATGGAGAGGAGAACGAAAACAGAAAAAAGAAATAAAAAGGAACAAAAAAAAATAGTCACAAAGAAAGCCGCCAAGCATTCAACGGCGCTCCTATTTCGTTGCATAGTTCGAATGCTCGCGCGGCTTTGGCTTGTTACTTTTGAAAATAACTGTTATTTCCTATGGCTGACAAGTGTAAGTTTTTCATTACTCCGTATAACGTTAACGAGCGTGCACGTTCTTTTTCTACGTGTCTCGACGCATTGCGTAACGAGATTAAATTATTACGTTAAAACGCAAATGGAAAGCTTTTGGATAAACGCGGTTGCAAATATCGACGCGTCCCGAAAATGGCAAATTAATTTCCCTGGGTTATGTATCTTTTATGTCGCCGCATTTTCACGGTTTCAAATACATTTTTCATTATTTTACTGAGCACTCGCGAGGTAATTTAAAATGGTAAATAAACCAAGGCAGTCTGAATTATTGTTAAATTTAACACCGTACCGTGAAAATCACTCTGGCTGATTTCGGTATGTATTCAATTATTAAGTAACAAAAAAAAAATTTAATAAATTTTTTCATTCTTCATTTAATTTTTCTACCTCAAACAAAATATAAACTTTGTTTCATCAATTCACACATGTAATCATCCAATTTTTTTATCATAAATGACAATTATCGACGTTTCATATAAATTCATCCTAAAGCTCACGTGTTCATTGCAATAGGATTTTTCGGGCGTTTAAAATATGGGAAATTAGTTTTTAACTAATAAAATGAGTTTCACGATTATTGCCGCAAAGATGCATCTTTTAATTTGCTATTATTTATTATAGCATTCGATGACTGAGCGAACAACAGCATAATCCCATATCCCACATGGGGCCAATATTGGTTGAACTTTGACCGACGCTATTTCTCATTAAATCTTGAATAGATTTTCATGAATTCTTGTTACTACATAAATAATAGGACTTGTACAAGAATGTCATTAGTAGATACTTCGAGGCCCACACAAACTTGTACGAACGTACTGATACGATTTTAACGAAAAGGGATCGAACGAGAGAGGCATACCCAAAATACCTGAAAGAGAATATTAATACGGCATAACATAAAAAGTCGTCGAGCCACAGAGAGGGGAAGGATGGGGGGCGGGATATAGGTGAAAGAAAAAAAAAGTGGAATTTCAATACACCCCCTGTATAGAATGGCGCTGAAAAGGTAAACGCTTGCTAGAAAAAGAAAAAAAGAAAAGGAAAAAAATTCAATTCCCGTTTCCTTCGCTTTTATCTTGGCAAATAGAGAACATGGCCGCGAGTACCAGCAAGGACGTCTAGGAGAAATGATGAGAGTAAGAAAAAGAGAAGGACAAAAAATAAAGCAGCAGCTTCGCGTCAAGGGTTTGTTATTTGATAACGTGGAAGGAGAACCATAAAGAAAGATGGTTGACAAGAGCGACGCATCTTTATTATAGCAAACACTGTATACGTAGGAAATATTGCAGCCGTTATACATTAAACATGTCTTTCCAAGAATTCTTCAATATTTCTCTCATTTTGTCAAAGGCATCCCGACGTCCCGGAGTAGAAGTTGGTTAAACGAGCTAAAAGAAAAAGGTATATGAGAATTTTGAAAATGTTGAAAATCCGTGTATCAAATTTATTCCAGACTGCAGTACCCCAACCCAACCGTATTCCGCGAAGGTAAGATCCTGCCAACAGGAGCGTCTTTATTTAGGCGGCATTTCGAACTGCTCTATCGGGTGAGCCAGTAAAACCCGATAGAAAGTGAGGAACACGAAATATACCTATACAATGGAGAGAATCGAGAAACGCATCGGTTTTAAGGTTATACGGGGAAAGAGGAATAATGGAAAAAGTAAGGAAGACATACGTATAGGAAAGTACAATGGAAAGTGGAAAGAGTATCAAGAAACGTCAAGCTCCGTCGCGACGATATTTCAGAGACGCCGCGGCGCCTAGGACGCATATAAGCAGTACCCACTGACATACACGCACAAGAGAAGCTTGGAATTGACGGGTTTTACCGAAAACTTTCGAAAATCAGTTGATCCGAATTTCCAATAGAAAACCGATCGCCTTAATTCTTACGTAAAGAAGAAGAAAAAAAGTCCTTTTCAATTTTCCATAGAATTTGTAAATTTACGTCTGCCATTCTAATTCCCTGATTCTTTCGTTTCTCAAACCGACGTAAACTCTCGACTCGCAGCAACGATCTGGACCCAACGACGAGAATTCGAAATTCGAGGGCTTAATGGCATTTTGTAGAAACGGTAACCTAATTTGCTTCGCTTTCACGGAGGGTTGCTGCAGATTGAATGGCACAGCCCTTCGAGGCATATGATCTACGTGGTGAAGCGATTGGGCCTGCCCTCAAATTTGATCAGACCAGGAACTACGATTCTCCCTAGTATCCCGTTTGAATACTACACACATCGGTAGTTATCAAAGAAACGAGTGATTACTTCGGGGAGTCTGTCAGGTGGACGTCTCGTCGATCTCGGCGAAGGAACACGAGATAAAGAGAGAACGGAGAAAGAAATGAAGAAGAATAAAGGAGGAAGAAGCTAAACCGACATTTTCTGACCGCTCGTTTATTTCGAACGTGACGCCGAGCCTTGGGGTGAAATGGCGAACATGCGAGCCTTTATTGTCCGCGTTTGCATTAATTCCTGTAAGATTATGAATCCGAATGGAGACATTTTCGTGGGCAATTGCCGGCACTGTTTTCTACGGTCAGAGAAAAGGCGGCTTTTTTTTTCGTACAAATAGGGATGCGCACACGGTTTGACGAGGGTGGCTAAGATTAGGGTTACGTTTTAGTGGGACATTCCTATGGTAACTGTTAATAAGCCAGCATTTTTTCCGCAGCTCACGTAGAGCATGTCAAATATATAACACTTGGCGTACAATCGTACAGTAGGTACCGTGTATAACTGACGTACGTGAACTGGTAGACGTTAACGTTACCAACCCCCAGCCCCCTGCCCCCACCCTTTTGCAAGGGTAGCGTGGAATTTCGTTACGAACTAAGAACACTGGGAATTTCCTGGCGAATTAAACGAGCCCAGGATTTCACCCTAGGGGCTTATATTAATAATAAGCGAGTGTCGTGCGTCACGTGATAACAAGCAACCCTTATATTCGGCGTTTCGTATCGGTCACGAGCTAATTGAATAATTTCTTTGTAAATCGTGTCGAAAATTGTCGAAAATTAAAAGCTCGTTAACGCGACCTCGTATCGCGGCTACGACTCGTTAACCAATTTAACAGGAGAGCTTTCGCCACTCGCGCACACACACTACCCCTGCCTCTCTCGCCCCCCTTTTTTTTTAAACTCCACCACTTTCTCTCCCAGTACTTTCACCGCTTTCCTCATCCTCTCCGTATTTATCTGCACAGTTGGTGGCAGTGCTAAAAGCGCCATGGCGTGCCTGGAGAATATTCGTCACTCGACTCCTGGACGAAGGGGGTGAGAGTATCGAGAATGTAGCGTCAAAGGTGTGGCCAATTTTCAAAAGTAACATAGAGCATGGAACGTGATTTACTGAAAGGTACAAGTAACCTTGACGTAGAAGTAATCTCGCTCCTGCCAGATACTAGTAACTACCCTCGGAAAATCCTTTGAACTTGACATATATATATATACATATATATATAGGTAAACGCTCTTCCGAAACCTCCATAGGAATTTGAAAGGTTCGTCTAATCCCTCGTGCAATCCAGTCAATTCAACGTAACGCTGTGGGGATAGGTAGATAGGTAGGTACTTTTCGTACGTTCGGTACGTTCGGTACTTACGATACCACCCCTATACGCTTAAGAAAGAAACAGCCGATTCTTCGGTTGCGTGCTTTTCATTTTGAAGTAAATCCGAAGCTGAATGGCGTTCGTCTAAAATAAAGGCAAAGGGAGTGCTGCTCCTGTATAAAAGGTTGGTTCCTTTGTTCCTGGCAGGTCTCCTGTAAGTCCTTGGTAGGTTTGGTAATACCTACAGCCGTTTGGTTATGTTATAGCTACTGACATAGGGCCTGACTGCAAATCGTACCAAGGTAAAGCCACCCTCCTTCTCATTGGCCTCCATTCCCACTGAATTATCCCTTAACTTTCAGACTAGTTAGCGACAAATACTCGAATGCTAATCGTTCGGCATTATTAATCAGGCCGCGGCCGCTTTGCCAACTTGACTAACAAAGTTTCCAGCCATTGTCGTACGGAATAACAAATGTCCAGCGTCTCTCTGGTACCTAGGCCAATATAAGGGTGGGACGTCGCGACGCTGTCGTTACGAAAGACAGAACGTGTTAATCGAGCCAGTCGATTGATTCGATCAGTATCTAGTATGAGAGTCGCGGGTGAGACGCATAGATCGGATGATCTTTACGTCCTGTGGAAAATAGGACTGGATCATGGATCTTGGAATGATTACCTGAGAAAGGACATTTCTTTATTTGAATAAAAGTGAATGTCGAGTAGCATAAAAATGATAGTTCTTCATTGAATAATTCAGCACGCAAGAAAATGGATCAGTATAGCTCAAGCGAATGAGAGGGATGGGTTTTCCTTGTGATTTTTCGCTTGAAATTATACATTGAACAAAAAGCATAAGACTCGCGGGATTAACGAGTGTACGATCGATGTTGAAAATATTTGCGAATCAGGTAAAAACTAATCCGTACGTATTGATGTGAAAGTAAAAATATTTTTCAGTCTGAATTTAAGCTGACTGAATAAAAGAAGAGCATCGGGCACGTGAGTGATTTTTGCTGCATATTTTTGGTCCAGCGCAGACAGCATCCATCTGTACCAGTCAGTATGGCTGATACTTATATATGTATATATCCAAATATATGGAGTCGAGTACGTGAAAATGCAACGTAAAAGGAAAACTGACAAATAGCCAGGATTTAAAACGGTGCAACCGCCGACAAAGCCGACGGTTCACGTTTTTCATCGAACTTCCATGGCAAAAGAGATGCCTGCCGGCCACTTTAAGTAATTGTATCACGTCGAAAAAGAGTTGAAAGGATTGAATGAGCATTGATCCTCTTGAAATCTTTATTAATGAGTACCAGCGTGACGGTACACCTCGTTCCTCCTTTTAAACTTAGCCTGAAACTCTTGACAGTACAAAGAGAAGAAACTTGCCAATGAGAATAGACAGTACTTATTCTCAGACTTCTTAATAAAACTTATACCTCAGGCTTAACCGGTGGAGTAATGCAGTTGCATTTCAGGATCAACCCCTGGTTCACCATCCCTTAGGCGTTCCTGGGAATTTCGAGAAAAAAAACCAGAACGCCATCTAGACCCATTAGAGCGTTTCTATAATAAACCAAGAACTATTTAATTTCCTCGCGCTTTTCCAGCTTCCCCCTAAAAATATAAATGCTTTCCACCTGATGAGAGAGAAGTGCACCTTCTGCCAACTGTTCTCTAGGTCCTACAGTCTGGTTCACCCCCCTAGCTTGGTTTCTACCTACTGTGCTGAGAAGCATTGTAAAAGCGAAAAAGCTTCGCGTAACTTTGACCATCCATTGCGGATCGCAAAACACGAGAAACTCAGCCAGGGGCGTAGCGACAAAACATTTCACCCCTGTCTAAGCACTTGCAACAGTTGCAGCCGTACTGCTCCCTTCTGAACGAGGTCAGCAACCGACACTGAACTTTTGTATTACAACTTTCTACCGCCTTCCTGACAAATAATTTCCCAGGGAATTATAGGTTTTTGTATTCAAAATTTGAAGTGGTGCCCCTGCCGGACGAAAGGCTATTAAAAAGTTACGGAAATCTTGGTGGATCAGCTGGCGATATCGGCAGGTGAAGGGACAAAGGGAAGTACTTCTTACGTTTCAAGGGAAATTATTTTAGCTCCCTTTAACTCTTGTGGAAATTTTGCTCCTTGGATATCTTCCTGGTTACGGCCCTGCTTTCAAATCTACTGTCTCGGCTTACGTCTGCGTTCCTTGCAATTCTTAAGAGCAATTCTCTTGTTTTCCAGTCGCAAAATGAGACGATCCGTCTCGTGCATTGTTTACGCGATTTTTCTCTGAATTCTGACTGAACCGAATTCAGGCTTCAAGTATATCAGGAGGGAGGAAAGAAAATAATTTAAAGAAGAAGCGTCACGTTTCTTGCCTGTACAGACGTCCTTCCGCTTCTCTTACTTCCCTTGGGTCCATTAGGGACAACTGAAGAAATAAGTGTTCCTCGATGCCGACAACAGAGAGAATGGCTTTCTTGATAACAATGCCTATGAAACTTACGATCTGATACAAAAAATGTACCGTGTATCATGATTATTTTAATTCGATGCCAAATCCCATTTAATGGACATTTTTTAAAGGGATATTTAAAAAATTCAACTTCTAATTGATAAATCAATATTGTACGAAGAGACAAGAAATCTGTGTAAATATTTAATCCGCAAGAGTGCTCTGCAACCCCGATAATAGATCCGTACAAAAAATATTTGATATCGAAAAGGTAGCCCACCTTCCCGTCAATAGTCAATAGTCAACTGTCAATTAGGCAGTTCGATAAAACGCGACTGAAGCGACCGTAAATAAATATAAATAAACGACAGGACTGTGTATACATATTGATACAAGGAGATATCGAAAGTTTGTCGCTTGCTCATAAACAGAAACCATCATGAGCCCGGGAATTAACGCGAGAGGAAAGTTAAGTTAGGTTTACATTTCGTTAATTAGCCGACCAACGCTAGGTGGGGCTTTACCACGGGTTCCGACCCAAAGAGAAATGAAAAATGCCACCGGGACGTGTTTAAATGCGTTTCTTTCATCTCCGGGCATGAAAGCCAGCTATTTTCAATACGATCCTCATTCACGTGAACCACTCAGAGGAGGAACCAGAAGTGGGATATGCTTGCCACCCTATATAATATATATACATACTATGCCTACTCTCTGCCCGTATGGCTGCTTGACAACTTGACTGCCTGACTTCATGGCTGGCAGGCTGCTCATTTGCTGAGGAAAAGTCAGGAACGTTGCCAAAGAGGGGAAAGAAGCGAGTGCAAAGGGTATATTCGAAACCGTGATTACGCGGACCCACTTGGCACGAGGAGAAGAAAACTTTAGCGACATAAAAGTCTCGCATTTTACTACCCTGGCCAGTTGACAGATTGTAATACAGAGGTAAAAGTTGTAACGTATTTTCTTGAGTCGACGCCAATAATGAAAATCCGAGAATTAACCTACGTCACCTTCGACCGTCCACCTTCCGGTCCGTGCATCCGCGCTTCCAGGCGGCAGCCAATTCTTTTTTCACCGGGAACTGACGAGCTGGTATAACCTGGGAGCTGAGGTGGTACAGTCTCAACTCGGAGTAAAATGGAAGACCCTCCACCAAATAATAAATTGGGAGTACTCACCGAAGCTGGTTCAGTTGATGCGTGAAGGCCGAGAACTGCATTCAGGGGACACTCGGGTGGGCACAGCACCTCCGAAACACACACGGAAAATCTATAGGATTTTCTGGATATTGCAAGAGCAACGCGAGAACTTTCTATACCGTACAGGAAACACAGCTAGAAAAACTATCAACAAAGAACCCGGGAGCGCGAGGCAGCTCGAGGCGCCCCGATCGGTGCCTCAAGACAGACTGACTTTGACAACAGTCAAATTCGGAAACTAATCATTCCGATTGGTCGAGATCCTTATAGCCGATAAGTCTTATACTTCCTCTCGAGTTCAACAATGAAAAATCTTCCGAGGGCCTTGGCGAAACTTGTACGAATCAATTCCAGGTGTAGCTCCTGAGCAGGGTGGCGACTCGAAGAGAATCAGAAAGCTAGACCGTTATCTAAATCGATAGCTGGAGCCGCCTTGTGATCAGAAATCGAAAAACCATGTCAGGAAGTTTAATGACGATTTTGTTTACGGGATAAAATTCCCTTGAAAATAGGAGCTAAGCGGTTTCATTGGCATCCTTGATACTTTTTGATCCGGTATGTACAGTGATAACGTTTGTGTGTATTTATCTTGTCCGATGCTCTCTGAATCATCCCTGTAGAGTCTAAAGCGAACATCTATACGTTATCGCTTCGTAGACGAAAAATGAGCGAGACACCCTCAGACTCTGGACCATTTTGGATCAGATGCTAATTGAATTACATGCTAAAGGCCAGACGCCCGTTTACACAGTTATTCATTTATAACGCTGCGATCAAAGACTCTCGGGGAACCGTCTCGACTAATTATGTAAAATTTCGACGTCAGCCGTATTTACGCAAGGCGCTCGGCTTGCAAGACGACGTGGTGCCACGTGGAACGGGAACGAGGTACAGGGAGTGCAAGAGGAAGACGAAGCGAATGAAAACGAGGAAAATCTTAAGGAGACAGGGTGAGTCAACTCGGGATATTGGAAAAGGGCCATTTGAGGTAAGATGAATTCTTATCTTCGAAATTCCTTATCGGCGATTTTTCAGTGTCAGGACTAATCTTCCTTGAATCATCATCAAGCGGGAACCGCGTAAACGAAAAGCCAATGAAATCTTTGGTAGTGTCTCTGGCGGATGTAAATTTCATTCTCGTTCGTTGGATCCGGCAGAGTGGATTCAAACTTCATAACTTTCGTTAATCCCCGTTGATGCGAAATCCGGTTTTCCCCAAGCGAAAGCGCAACGAGGATCCCTTGTCGAGGCCAATCGGAGCGACGGTCTCGATTGGCCTGGATTTTAATGGCCCTCGTAAATATAGTGACATTAAAAACACGTAGCACATTTGGCGAGTGGGTATTGGTGCGGTGGACACACGTGCCAGCTGATCCTGCACCTTGGGCTAACGGTCATTTACGGGAGGGCCACCCCCTGGCACATAGCTACCCTTGATGAAATCGACCTCAGCCCTGCTATCTATTCGCAGATAAAAAAAGCAGCCTCGATAATCCAGAAATTAATGATAATCGCTGTCAATTTTAATTTCTCCTCTAATCACCCAATTTATTGGCATTTCGCGAGCTGTGTCCGAAAAAAAGGAGAAAAAAGCATACAGGGTATTCACGAGGCAATTTCCTACTGTCAATGTGTGTTACTTTTTTTTTCTACTTTCATATACCAAATGCGATAAACCAAACGAGGCCATAGGCGACAGCTGATTTAATATATTTCATACACGCGAAATTTAATATCGAAGTGAGAATCATGAAGGTCGGCCCCAAGCCCCATTAATTTTCACTAGCGATTTCATCCACAAGGGTTATACGTTTGGCTAGGTTCTTTGGCTGACTTTATATGAGCCAACGAGGAGAGTGGATAGTCAGAATTTTATGGTTAACACGTGGTGTGGGGGTTGTAACATAGAAGCGTCGTTTTATTGTTAGAGCTTAATGGCAACCGTCGTCGAATGACCGCACCTACGGAATAATTAAATAGTCCCTTTTGGCTATCGAAGTCAAATTACGAAAACGGAGCCAGTATGCTCTTTCTCGAACCAAAGGATATAAGATACTCGGCAAACGATTGGCAGGGAATGTAAAAGGTACTTTTAGTACCACCGGCAATTATTACTGCTACCACTAGTTTCCACTATTACTCTACCTTTCGAGGAAACAAGTTTCACCATTGATCCGTGTTTTCCAGCTGCGCGCTTCGCTGGACCCTTAAATCAGGCAATTAACCGCAGTGGACACTCCAAGAGATAGGTCCCTTGAATGGACCGGTTATGTGATCGTTTTATAGCGTATTTAAAGCCCATAGGAAGAGAGTGGGTGGGTTTTCAAGGGTGGCGGCTCAGCACTACGGGAATCCACTAGGCCGACTACACTGGCGCAGTAGGCGCAGTAGGCACAGTAGGCTCTGCAGGGAGTAGGACGAGTTGGAGAATGGAACTCCTGAACTTAATGGCTGAGCTCCGTTTTAATGGCTGTTCGAGTCGCTCGATGATACACTGCTGGGATGTGACCGGAAAGTTCCGAGCTTGTACGATCGTATGGAAGCCCAGAAGAAAGACATTAATAGCCCTTAATGGTAATCGCGCAGATTTCTCTTACGAAGTCATGTGACCCCGAGGCGTAAAATATTTTCGCAATTTTTTCTTTTAGCTTTTCTCCGCGAATAAAAACACAGTCACGCTAAATCACCTGGATACGATTTCTTTGCCACGTAAATGCGAATACTTGGCTGGAAAATATCCTGGGGGTGTGCGTAGATACGGAGCGAGGAATTCCCAAGGAAGACTTCGGGGCGAAGAAGAAAGGTAAAGACGATAACGTAAACATTGAAATCAACATAACGGAACGGTATTACGTAAGAATGCACATTCTCGCAGAAAGGTCCTTTTGCGAAATTCTTGGTATAGTTTGGCGATGGTCCAAAAGTTTGTAGCTGGTGAGGGTTGCGAGTGGGAGTGAGTGGGAGTGAGATAGAGAAGCGTGGACGGAGCGACGACTGAGTTACGTTTATGGTAATGAGGGCTGCGCAATGGCGTTGCCCAGGATAGCGACTCTCGGGTTGCGAATATAAAACGCAACCCTTATTCGGAGAACGCTTAATGGCCTAATGGGGCTGTCCAGCCGCTGGCTATCGCTAACCCTTTAGATTCGGGGGCTCGGAGATACGTGCGATTTGTACGGGACGCGTTTAAACATACTTTATGGAGTTTTTGGTCCTGCCGTAAATACTGGATTAATTCGAGTCTCAATTTTCCATCTCTTTCCATCTTTCTCCTTCTCCCTCTCGACTTTACGAATTTAGTGGAAAACTGCAAAAACTCACGGACGGGCCCATCCCAGTTGCAGTTTTCTCTCCGAGGAGCGATGAGATTGCGAATTCAAACGGGATAATAAGCACGGAGACTGGAAAGTGTAGGCCAATGAGGGAGTAGCTGTGTACACACGTGGTACAGACAGTATAAAGGCTGGTTTTCACAGACGGGGGAAAATTCTATAGAGCTACCCTCCAGCGCAGGGAACCAGCCGCCTTTCGATTTGGTTCGATAAATAATTAGCTGAAACTTAATAAGTTCGAAGCAATTTAGTCTCTCGATCATTCAGACTCCCTTCTGGAGCAGAGCTGCACACTTGTTCGCCAAACTTCCTTAGGCGCGATTCGCCATTCTGTCTGGGTCTTAT
Source organism: Cephus cinctus (assembly GCF_000341935.2). Taxonomy (NCBI): domain Eukaryota; kingdom Metazoa; phylum Arthropoda; class Insecta; order Hymenoptera; family Cephidae; genus Cephus; species Cephus cinctus. Next base: position 377,927 of record NW_014333166.1, on the reverse strand, counting down.
TCGACGGCGCGCCGGTGGTTCCACGATGAAAAGGTAAACTTTTAATTTATTTAAAACCTCGAAAAGCCCACTCGAGTTTCCGTGTGGATCAGCTTTAACCTCTAATGAATTTTTATTCAATCCCGGAATTAAAAAGGTCGTGAATGGAGCGTTGACAGTCGAGGGACCACGTGTCTCCTATGCTTTGGCAATATACCCGAGGCAACCTTGGATTAAGTTGATTAATTCGGGATCCCAAGGGAGGAACGGGATGGGGGGAGGAAGCCCTGATTATGTATCGATGAGGTTACGCGGATATCCCTAAAAGTCTACTGGAGCATCAATTGGGTTTCGCGGATTAACTTTCGCTACCGGAAGACGATCCTAGGAAATTGTGGTTTTCATAAGCAGGAAATCCTCCCGCTCGCCACTGCTCTACAATTTCATTATACGTGTATTATGCAATCCTAACCCTTTTATTGACTCGTTATCTTTATTTTACAGATTTGTCACATTGCATCATAATTTTTTTTTCTTATCGCCCCATCCATTGCCTCTCTATATATTTATACGTGTATATTCACGCACGTAAGACAAAGTGGTACGACGAAAATAAGGAATGGAAAAAAAAAATAAGAAAAGTTTCCTCGACGCATCATCCATTCCCCTCAGCATTAAGTACAAACTTTTTACGCGACTTCTTACAGATCAAAGCGATATTACATTCTCCCCACTTTCCTTTACATACGGCATCGGTTCCTCCCCCCCCCCCCCCCCCATCCCTCTCTCTCTCTCTC